>NC_080378.1:16108931-16408931 GCF_014773155.1 Arachis stenosperma
GATTAATTTTTGTATTTCCTTCCGTGGTTAATGTTCTTGAATATGTTGAGGAAGATGGAAATAATACAGAACAAAGAGCTGAAGCATGTCATTTATTGAATGTCATTCAATGCTTTGAATTCATTTTCAACTTGCACTTGATGAAAAATATCTTGGGAGTTACTAATGAGTTATCTCAAGCATCACAAAGAAATGATCAAGACATTGTAAATACTATGACATTAGTCAAAGTGTCTAAGCAACAGTTGTAAAATATAAAAGATGGTAGTTGGTATCTTTTACTTGACAAAGTCTCACTATTTTGTGACAAACATAATATTACTATTCCAATCATGGATGATATATTTCAGTTGCAAGGAAGATCAAGACACAAATCTCAAAAGATATCAAATTTGCATCATTTTCAAGTTGAGATATTCTATCAAGTAGTTGATAGACAACTTCAAGAACTCAATAATCATTTTACAGAGGTGAATACTGAATTGCTTCTTTGCATAGCTTGTTTGAATCTAAGACACTCAGTTTTAACATTTGATAAGGAAAAGTTGATCCAGTTAGCTCAATTCTATCCATTAGAATTTTCTTCCACTCAACTTTTGGCCCTTGATAGTCAACTTGAGAACTTCATACTAGATGTGCATTCTGATGATCAATTCTAGGACATAAATGAAACTGGTGCTCTTTCTCAAAAGTTGGTGGAGACTCAAAAAAATATTGTTTATTCATTAGTGTTTCTTCTTTTGAAGTTAGCTTTAGTTTTGCCCATAGCAACTGCATCAGTTGAAAGAACTTTTTCTGCTATGAACATCATAAAGAGCCGACTTCGTAACCGTATGGGAGATAAATTTTTAAATGATTGTTTAGTGACATACATAGAAAGAGAGACATTTGATTGTATTGACAATGAAAATATTATTCAATCTTTTCAAAATATGAAACCTAAAAGAATGGAATTCTAAATTATTTGTTATTAATTTGAATTATTATTTTATTAGTTAAATAATATAAAGAATAATCATATTTTATAACATCATAGTATAATTATAAAAATTATTATTATTTTATATATATTTTGTCCCCACTGATAGAATTTTTTGAATCCGTCATTGGTCCCAAATGTCATTGTCTTCCATAGACTTTATCTCTTCTCTCATGGAATAGATCTACTTTTCAGAGTTAAAACTTTGCATGGCTTGAAGAAAATTGATTGGGTCATTTTCTGTCAAACTAATACCATCCTTATGTTCTAGGAGATAGACTATATATTCATCTGAAATTGCACTTCTCCTTTCTCTGTTGGATCTCCTTAATGACACTTCTTGTGGTTGTTGAACTTGCTGTATGGGTTGGGGTTGAGAAGGATTTATATTATTTTTCTATGCTGTAACAGTATCTTGAGTAACAACAATATTTTCATTGTTCTCTTGTACTGTAACTGGATCTACAGTAGGATTCTCATTGTACTCTTGTACTGTAATTGTATCTTGAACAATAATACATACAAAGACCTGATCATTGTCGGTTACAGAATTCTCATCAAAAGCAACATTCCTAATATTTTCTCCCTAAAGTAGCAACTAATTATTCTTGAGTTCAATTTTCTTTTAGGCGGCCTATAAGGTGGCACCTCAGTTGGAGATCCCCAAATGTGAAAATTCTTTATATTGGGCCTTTTCTCAGTCCAAAATTGATAAAGGATTTTGTAATTTAACTGCTTTACTTGGCACCCTATTAAGGATGTACACTGCGGTATTTAAGGCTTCTCCCCATAGTGATTCAGGCAAAGAATAATGACTAATCATACTTCTCACCATGTCCTTCAGAGTTTGGTTCCTTTTTTCTGCAACACCATTCATGCTAGATTTTTCTGGCATGGTGTATTGCAAAACAATACCGCACTCCTCTAGGAAAAGAGAAAAAAGCCCGGACGTTGCTCACCTTAACTATCGTATCTTTCATAGTATTCACCACTACGATAAGATTTAACACCTTTAGTTTTCTTCCTAAGTTGAAGTTCAACTTAAGCTTTAAAAGACTTGAAAACATCCAAGACAAGAGACTTTTTATGAATTAAATATAGATACCCATAATGAGAGTAATCATCTATGAACGAAATAAAATACTGTTGTCCATTCCAAGAGGCAGTAGGGAATGGACCACATATATTCAGTATGTATCAGTCCTAAGACATCTTTAGCTCTCTCGGCGAGTAATTTTCTTTCGTTTGTTCTTTTCCTCTTTATGCACTCAATGCAGGCTTCGAAGTCCGTCAAATTTAGAGGGTCCAAGAATTCCATCCGACACGAGCCTCTGAATTCTCTGTTTAGAGATGTGACCTAGGCGTTTGTGCCATAATGATGCCGAATTCTTATTTAGTTTTCGTTTTGTACTGGTTTGTAGTATTTTGTTATTATAGGAATTCAAATCAAGCCTATATAGATTATCCATCAAACAACCAAAGCAAATATTATTCGAATTATAAAAGAGACTGATTTTATTATTTTCGAACGAACAAAAATAACCTGATTTGTCCAAACAAAAAACAGAAACTAAATTCCATCTAAACGACGATACATAACATTTCTCAAATAAATTCAAGTAAAATCCATTCATGAAACATAATCTAAAGGTTCATATAGCTTCGACTGCAACTATTTTTCTGTCTGTCACATATGTATCTTTCAGCATCATTTTGCGCTCAGCTCCACAGGCAACCTGCATAGTAGCACTTTCATGAGTAGTAGTAGCGGAATCCACCCACCAAGTATCAACAAGTACATAACTTAAACCAGCCTCAGAACAAACGAAAGTAAGAATCATACCTTTCTTTACACGCCAAGTGGCATATTTGGTAGAATCATTCTTCATGTATCCCACCGTCTTACAGAAGAAACAGGTTGAAACTTGGTCCTATTTTCTAGTTTTTTTTTCTATTGAGAAGGCGCATCTGCAGTAGTATCACGCTTTCTTTTATACTGAGGAGATGAAATCATGTGAACACTTCAAGTCTTATCTTGCTACAACCTCTCTTCTTCTTGCACACAGTGAGATATAAGCTCATTTAGGAACCAAGTGTTCTTCAGAGTGTTATAACTCACTTTGAATTGCCTAAAGTGTACAGAAAAAGAGATCAAAATGAAATACACGAGTAAATCTTTAGACAACTCTAACTTTAGTGCTTTCAATTTAGAAGTAAGATGAGACATTTCCATAATGTACTCTCTTATGTTTCCTTTACCTTTATACCTTATGGAGACAAGTTTGCTCAAAAGGTTACTTGTCTCCTCCTTTTCATTCTTAGCAAGGAATTTTTCAACATCTTTTAGGAATTATTTGGCATCTTTATTCTAAGTAATTGAGACCCGAAACGCCTCAGAAATTGAGCGCTTCATAATCATAATACTCATTTGATTGGATCTCTCCCACTTCTCTATTTTAATCTTATTGGAATTTTCTGGAGTGGAAGTGGGTTTCCTCTCTCGAAGAGCTATATTTAAATCCATGCAACTTAGGACAATCTCCACAGTATCCTTCCAAACCTTAAAGTTTGTACCATTCAACATAGGAATATTGCTGATTTGTGCATAAACATTGGCCGTTGAAATCGGTTTCTGGATTAGAACAAAGAAAACACAAAGTAAACATTAGTTAAATAATGGAAAAAATCTATATTGAGATATCTAGAACAACATTAATTTTCAATCTTTGGATAGAAAAATTAACTGTAAGTGATACTCTCATTGCAGTAATCAAATATTGTCAAAATTTCTATCACACATTAAGACTTTCTTTAGACCGACTGAATGCGTACATGAAAACTTAAACTTTGCAACCTATTTATTAACCTTTCTTTGGGTCGATTATTGACCGCATAATTAATAGAAAATAAACAAAAGTGTGTAATGCTTATTATTTGGCCAAATAATAAACTTCTTTTGGGTCGATTATTGTCCACAAAAATAATAAGCATTGCTTTATTCTTAATTAGTTACGCACACATAACTTTACCATTAATATGTGTATATAATTCGGCCAAATATAAACCTTCCTTAATGTTTTAAATATTTGCATAAATTATATATCACAATATTCTTAATGTTTTAAATAAATCAATTTTTATAAAAGAAGCTACTTTGGAAGCATCACATGTTCAATCAATTTAATCCAAAACTAAACCTTTATAAAATAGGTGGGTATACTAATCTAAATTGTTACTCATTTCCTTATGTAACAATAAAAAAGAATACTTAAATTGCAAAAGGAATTAAATCTCAATTGAACCTTAAAGAAAAACATGATTATAATTTGTTGAATTAAGAAATTAACTAAATTAATTAATGATGACAAACATTATGTTATTGGGCTAATTAACCAATTAGTGTTGATTATTTCTGATTAAATGTTACAAGTCAAAATTCATTATTGCAGCAACCCAATACGGAACAAGCTGAATTTATTCTTATGGGAAACAATTTCAAACAAAGCCCAATTACATATATCAAAGAAATCAAACACCCTGAATGAATCATAACCAACCCAAGCCCAAATTGATCACTCAAAGCTGATCCCTCCAAAGTGCATTCCACAAAGACAACGTTCACTTTTTCCACTTCGGTCAAAACTCAGAGAAAGAGAGAGAAAGCTTAGTTTCTAAGCTGTTCACCAAAGAAGAAAGAAAAAGAAGGATTAAGCAAGAAAGGCAGAGATCTAATCACCCAAATCAAACCACATTAAGCTAAGGCAGAAGTTAAAGGTAACTTATTTTCTCTTGCATGCATCGTACTTTCTTCTCCTCTTCCCCAACTCTCTGCCACTCCAAATTAGAACAAATGAAGAAAGTAATCTCTGTTAAGCTCTGCTACAAATCTATGGTCAAATTTGTGTCCTGGAGACCAAGTAGCATTTCAATGGCTTAGATTTGGGTTTACCATTGAAAATGTTTTTCTTAGGTGTCCTGAGGCTTTCGGTTAAGAAAGAAGGTCAGAACCAAAGTTCCTAATTTGAGGATTAATGGAAGAAAGTGAAAAAGTGAGTTGGTGAAGCACACAGCTCGAGGGTTGACTTGGAAGAGAGCAAAATCAGCATCATGCAAGGAGATACAAAAGAATATTTTTAATCCTTCGGAAGCTAAGGAGAGATAACCAGTGTTTTGAGGTAGTTTATGTTCTGAGAAGAGTTCTCTGAAGAAGTTCATCAACTTGGACAGTGCTTCCTAGTCAAAGGAGTATTCCGCCAGAATGAGGAACTAAATCAGAGGCAAGCAAATCTGGTTTATCACATAGCAAAGAGGCTGTTGAAGCATCAATCTCCTTCATGTTTTATAGATTGTAATTTTTCTTTTTAATGTTTATCTTTCTGTAATTTCTTGAGGTAAAAGACAGAATGAGAGAGCTAAAGTAAGAGCCTAAGAGTGAAAAGAGGCAGATTGATACACTTGAGTGAAAAGTCTAGAATGATTTCAAATTTCTTTAGGTTGATTCTGTGTCTTGTATCTTGTACCAGTGAGGTACCCCTTTTTTAGTTGGGTAAGCATTAAGAGTGAAAATTTAGGTATTAGCATAGCTAAGTTAAGTTAAGTTAGAACTTCAGAGTGAAAGGATTGTATCAATCCTATGAAATTGGTGTATGTAATACTTTAACTATAGTAGAAATTTCACCACTGTTGTGGTAGAGATTGGATGTAGGTTGCATTGCATAAGGCAATCGAACCAGGATACATGATAGTGTTAGCTTCTCTCTTACCTGCTCTGTTCTATTTTCTGATATTCATGAGACAAAATGAAATTGTCTCATAAATTTTCCGCTGAATTCAAAGGTTATTCAATTAAAGTAAAAGAAAGTCATAGATTCAACCCCCTTCTCTAAGTCTTTTACAACTTTCAATAATTATGCACCAAATTCATGTGACAAAAAAATTTGAATTCATATTCACAAATCAAATTATAGTGCATACAAAAATTTTATGGTAAGTATGCTAAATTCATGGATGTGCAGCATCTATGATCAAGGAATTAATTAAATATTTTTAGTTTTATGAATTAATATTACCGTTGCTCTAATATTTAGGATCAAGACACAGATAAAGAGAAAAACGTATATAAAAGAATGTAACATTTTTTATGTTTATTTTTTGTGTATTTATGTATTCTTTATGCTCTAATATTTAGGATCAAGATACAGATAAAGAGAAAAACGTATATAAAAGAATGTAACATTTTTTATGTTTATTTTTTGTGTATTTATGTATTCTTTATGCACTTTCTATGTATTTTTTATGTACTCTTTTAATTTTATTAATATATGCCACACAATTCAAAAGTAACACATATTTGAATATAATTTCACACACTCAAATTAAGATTCAAATTCGAATAAAATAAATTTATATTTTTTTTAAAGATTTAATCATAGAGAACTCTGATACTACTTGATGGAATTTTCTCAAAATTTCTTAACCCAAAAATTATCCATATCAAATCATTAAGAAAGAAAATACTTGAATGTTAAAGTGTACTTAAATTCATAAACATGAATCATGATTGAAAGAGTTGAATCTTGTGGTTCTTTTGATCTTTCTCAACCAAAGTCTTCTATATTCCTAATAGGGCTGAATTGTGACTCGTCTGATGGAGAAAGGCGACAAAGGCAGCTTTGGTGTGTTGGAGACCGAAATCCTAAAGGCACTATTTATATTTGAGCATGACACCCATTGAACACTAAAGTCCAAATAAAAATAGTATCTAAAGTCCAAAAGATAATATATCTAAAGTCCAAAAAATAATATCTGGTTTTATTCTCATTTAATTCCAAATCAAAAGTAATTATGATTTATTCAATTTAACATCTATCTACTTAATATACTAAAATTGGGTTTTTCCCTAACTAATAAAAGTGAGATGTCGATTCCTTGTGAATTCATTTTTCTTCTAAAATAAAAGCATTATTCTCTCTTCTACATTTATTTTAGAAAAAGATCTTTATTATAATTTTATTACAATTAGCATTTAATGAATAATGTATGATTATACTAATTTAGAAAAATATCTTTATTATAATTATATAAAATAAATATTTAATGCATTATCAACTAATAAAAGTGAGGTGTCAATTCCTCATGAATTTATTTTTCCTCCAAAATTAAAGTACTATTCTCTTTTCTAAATTGATTTTAGAAAAATATCCCTATTATAATTATATTACAATTAGCATTTAATGAATAATACATGATTATACTAATTTAGGAAAATATCTTTATTATAATTATATAAAATAAATATTTAATACATTATTAAACTAATTATCAATTAAAAATATTTTTAATCATTTTAATTACATTGAAACAATTTTAATTCTCATTCATTATAAAATAATTTTATTAGTGACAAGTTGTTACGTTAACGATGACCCATTTATATTGATATCAATTAATAATAATAATAATAATAATAATAATAATAATAATAATAATAGATATCAATAATTAAATACTAAAATAATTGCCAAATATTATCTACCTAGCTTCAATTAGTTAACAAATTTAATTTTAGTTTCTATGTTTTATTTTCTACATAATTATGTTAATTGTTAGTACTTTTTATAATTATATATCAAATCAACATTTAATAATACATAATTATGTTAATTGTCAATAATTTTAATTTTCAATCATTGTAATATAATTTTAAATTAATTGTAATTTCCGTCAAGTTGATATTGATATCTACCTTAAAAAATTAAAATAAAATATATGATTCTAATCATGATAAAAATGTATATGATATGATAATGACTTATTCAATCACGGCAAATATATGATGAATAAGGTAAATCATAAAAAATTAACTTAATAATAACTGATTTATATAATTGTTTTTTGTTCTAATAAAGGTTATATATAGTATTCTTTTATAGCTCGTGAGTCTAGATCTGAGACTCAACTCATTTTTTTAATTTATTATTCTTTCTTGATTACTTCATACTATAAAAATATATTCTTCGTTTTTCATCGAAATTGATCATTTTAAGGTACAATTTATAATTTTTTTATAGTATTTTTATATACTCATTCTATTAATTATATTATTCTTTTGATAATTTAATTATTGTTCTTACTCCAACTTATTCTTTTCGTCGAATATTCTAGTATGATTATCTTTTGCCGCAATCGTTTACAATGCACCACATCCATCAAATATCATCTCAAGTTGTATTCACTGATAAGCGTCCAACAAAAGGACAGTAAACTCTATTTTATCGAAAACTAGTTGGATCTACTCACATATTATGACCAACCTAATGGAATGTGGATAAAATTAGTTTTCTTGGGAGCAGCTCAATTTTTTATTGAGGAATTATTTTCACGGAGTTTTGTAGGCTAAGTTCGAGTTCCATCCCCTCGATATTTTCTACGTCTACCCGGAAATCTTTGAAGTGGAGCACAATAAGATTGAATTTCCTCAATTTAAGTTTAGTTTTGGTAAATTCATGTCAAACTCGGAGATGTAATTTCAACTATTGGTAATATATTCAAATTTTTTATTTTAAACTTTTCATAATTAAAATAATTTTATAATATATTGTGATTTTTTTCAGAAATTACGAACAGCCTTCTGTTGCATAAATGCAATACCATTGAAGAGAATAAATGTCAGTTTAGTTTTTCGGTATGACAATTCTATACCTTGTCGCATTGATAGATAACGGATGATGAAGCTTATTTAACAAGGGGAGGTTCTGAATTTGCCAGAATTTTAAATGTTTGAACTTATGATGTTGTTTCAGTTGGTTGATGTTATGAGAATGATTCTAATTTATACGTGTTTAAGGACTAAAATAGATTAAATGTTATTTAAGTAATTTAGTTTTAATATTAGTATTTGATTGAATTAGTTTTAGATTAATTTAAATTTAAATTATTGCCTCAATTTATATATTACTACTATTCTTCTTTAATATGTTATTTTTTAATTTTTGAATATGAAACTTCTTTCTTTTTTCAGTTTTTAAATTATTTTTATTTGTTCTCAGTATAACTAAGAAAAAAAATAGTTAAGTTAAAAAAAATACAAATAATAAAAGCACTATTCTCTCTTCTAAATTTATTTTTTCTAAAAAATATCTTTATTATAATTATATTACAAATAGCATTTAATGAATAATGCATGATTATACTAATTTAAAAAATATTCTTATTATATTTATATAAAATAATATTTAATACATTATCAATTAATGAAAATGAGGCGTCAATTTCTCATGAATTTATTTTTCCTCCAAAATGAAAGCACTATTCTTCCCTCTAAATTTATTTTAGAAAATTTTTTTTATTATAATTATATAAAATCAATATTTGATGCATTATTAAACTAATTATCAATCGAGAATATTTTTAATCATTTTAATTATATTGATATAATTTTAATTCTCATTCATTATGCAATAATTTTATTATTCGCAAGTTGTTACGTTAATGATGACATAATAATAATAATAATAATAATAATAATAATAATAATAATAATAATAGATATCAATAATTAAATGCTAAAATAATCGCCAAAAATTATCTACCTAACTACAATTAGTTAACAAATTTAATTTAGTTGCTATTTTTATTTTCTACATAATTATGTTAATTGTCAATCATTATACATGAAATTAGTATTTAATACATCTACTTAATATACCAAAATCGTATTTTTTTCAACTAATTAAATTGAGGTGTCAATTTCTCATGAACTCTTCTTCCCTTCGAAATGAAATTACTCTCTTTTAATATAATAATAACATTTATTATTATTTATTGTTTCTCCATTTATTAAAAATCTCTTTATATTACAATTAGTATTACAATTAGTATTTAATAAATAATGTATGATTATACTAATTTAAAAAATATTTTTATTATAATTATAAAAAAGATTTAGACGATACACACATTATATTTTAAAAAAAATAAAATATATTTTAATAAGGATTAGGATACCAATAATAAACTGTGATTGATATCAATATAAATAATTAATTCTTATAATTATTTTTGTACTACAGGCAATATCAATAATTGCCAAATATTGTTTATCTTCAATTAGTTAACAAATTTAATTTTAATTGATATGTTTTATTTTTTGTTTATTTTTTTATTCATTAGTTATTGTACTTTTCATATTTATAGTAAATAGTGAATATAAAAAATAAAAAATAATACTAATTATTATCTATTTTATTTATTTAGAATTATAACTAAATTTGTTATAATCGTAGTAAGTATATATAATTAATAGTAACATAATATTATAATTTTAAGTTGTATAGTATAATAAAAAAAACTTAAATATTTGTATAGTATACAATGATAATAAATATATTGTCATTTTTATGTATTAAGGTTTGAGAAAATATTTTTTTTTAATTTGATATATATACACACATTAATTGTTCCCATGTTTTTTTATTCTTTTTTGCTTGCAATATATTTTACATAAAAATGGTTTTAATGGATGATAAGGTTAGTTGATTATTTTTTATGATTCTTTCAAGTGATATTAGGACTAATTTATAAATATTTATGGTTCGTATTATAAGTTTATTTGATAAGTAAACCATTGCACGAATCAAAGACGATGCACTTTAATAGCTTTATAAATACTAATAGCTTTTATATTTAATTTATTTTACAGTGTGATAAAATTTATTATTCAATCAATAATTATTTGACAAAGATGTTTGAGAATAAACTCATCGAGGGGAAGGTCTATGTCTTCTCAAATTTTGTGATCAAAGAATCAAGTGAAATTTATCTTCTGACTGCACACGTTTGTAGAATAATTTTTAAGGAGTTGTGTATAGTAAATACGGTTGATGATCATAACATTTCTGACAATCATTTCAATTTTCTTGCTCATGCTAATATACGGAAACAAAGTAAACAAATGAACAATCCAACTTATTTTATACGTAGTTAATTTGTATTAACCTACACAAAACTTTTTTTTTAATTTTAATTTTACCAAAAAACTATATAATAGCATCATTTTATCAATAACATAAATTTTAACGGTTTATTTATGCAAAGGTTTGAAATTGTATTGTGATTTTTTTTAAAGGTATATCCTTTTATTAATATATTGTTAGTTTTATCATTTAATATAAAATAAATTGGTAAAATCTCTTTAACTTATAAGTAATTTATTATGTTATTCATTTATTTGCCTCTAATTTGATACTTTTAATTCAATTTTTTTCAATTAGATGTTATTGGACTCTTGACCGAAAAAGAAGAACTTAAATCATGGTAAAAAATAGAAAGAAGTGGTCATTACATTGTGGTTGATCTTCATGATTTGTAGTATGTAAATTTTAATATTTCACAATAAAATTTTGTTTTGTAACAATTATCTATTCATATGCAAAATCTTTTATCTTTTTCATCATATATTATTATTTATTTCTCTTAATTCCCACTTTTATTTAGAAATTGATGAGTTTGGAAAACTCTAATTTAATTTTAATGATGAACAAACATTATTAAAATATTTAATTACAAAATTATTAATTTGTTTTTCATCTAACATATGTTAATTAATAATTTTGTGATGCAGAATTTTAATTGGGCCGAAAATAAAAAGAAAATGTTGCTAGCCCAATGTTAAATTATTCAGCATTAATATGAAGTTAGTTTCTTATGGCTGAATGGGAGATATATCACTTGGGCCAGAATGAATTTTGTTGCTCCAAGCCCAATTATTATCTATGCTAAGTGATCCAATGCTTGATCCAAAAATCCATCAGGAAAGCAAATGTTATCATTTGCCTCAAGCATTCCAACGGATCTCAATTTATGGCATATGAATGATGGCGGAAATATTTCATCACTTGGGCCAGTTTACTCTATCATTACTACAAGCCCAAATTAAAATTATTGCTAAAGATCCAATGCTTGGTTCGAATCATAAAGAAAGAAGGCAAATTGGCTCTATATTTACAACGGATTCCATTTCTCATTTTAGGATGGATTTCAAATTTTAATTTGCTAAGAATTGGAAACATAAGTGAGAGAGTTTGAGTGACATGATTGATTTGATTAATGCAGCATGCCACTCAAGCAAGGGAAGTAAAAGCAATCACATTAATTTGTTTCATTTCAACAAATTGCTTTTACTTTAACTCTACATTCTCTCTCATCTTTCCTTCTTCTCTTTCGGTCATTATCCAGGAAGCCATGGAAGCTACACCTACTCACCGAAAGAAGATGGAGCACGTCTCAAGACCATCATGATGATGGCAAGAAAACAACAAAATAAAAGTATGCTGTGGCTGAGATTTTCACCAAAAATAGTAAGATTTGGTGAGGTAATCTCGAGCTCTTCATACTCAAAAAGAAAGAAGAAGATTCGGCCAGCAAGGAAGAGATTCTTGGAGGCATGGCTTGTCTTTGATTCTGCTCAACCACCACAGGAAGTAGCTAGAGTGGCGAAGTGATGGAATAGGCAGAGATTGGAGCAGATGAAGCCATCATCATCATGAAGCATCAAGGGCCAGAAATCCATCTTGGAGAGCAAGCCAAGGATGGAGCGCTCGGATTGATGAAGAGTGATGACCAAAGAAGAACTAGAGGTATTTGCATGTTGGATTTTGCATGAGTTACCTCTTCTCTCTCTGTGGCCGAACCGGTTCTGTTTTGAAGGAAAAGAAGTTAAGCTTGGTTTTGTTTCAACTGTGAAGGCTTTTCTTCTCTATAAAAGGGGTGAACATTCACGGTTTGATTCAAGGAGAAAGTGTGAGAGTGCAAGGCACAGAAGTCTCATAGCTACCTAAGCTTACAGATTTTCTTCTCCTTCAATGTATTCTCTTTTGTAATTTTTCTGTTTAATTTTGTCATGTCTTGAGTCTCATGGAAAAAAGCAAACAGTGAGGTTTGTATGAAAAAGCCATAGAGCGGGAAAAGGAAGAGAGTGCAAAATTAAAAGAAAAAGCCATAGATGTTTTAGAGTTTCTTTGTTCATCTATGTTGTGTTTCATGATTCTGTGGGAATCCCCTTGTAAGTTGGGTTAGCACTTTACAGTTTGTAATCAGGATGATTATAGTGAAATTCCATCATAGTTGTGATGGAGACTGGATGTAGGCTGCATTGTACTTAGCAGTTGAACCAGGATATATTTGGATGTAATCTTCTTTCTCTACTACTCCATTTATGTTTCTACTGCACAGGAGCTAAAACCAAAAATATCTCGTGTCAAGTGACGAGACAAAAATAAAAAGTCTTGTGGCTAGGGACGAGACAAAAATAGAAAAGTCTCCTCAAAGACCAGAAAGCGTAATAAAAAAAGGGGGCTAAGATTCAACCCCCCTTCTTTTAGCCACTGAAACTATCAATTAGTATCATAGCCTGGTTTCAAAGAGATCAAGCTTTGCAGCTTGGAGAAAAGATCCTCACGGCAGAAAGCAGTGGCTCAAATTTGGTGTCCTATAACCTTACAGAAGGACAGTCAAGCAACAGACCGCCTCTTTTCAATGGGAAAAACTATACCTATTGGAAGGAGAGAATGAAGATTTTTGTGCAAGTAGTAGACTACAGACTATGGAAGATTATCCTGGAGGGTCCTCAATTTCCAATCAACACAAGTGCTGAAGGAGTAGTCACTCTTAAACCGGAAGCAAGCTGGACTGAAGAAGATAGAAAGAAATTCGAGGAGTACTGACGGGTATCACGATGCACAACGGCAAAGGAAATATGGGATAAATTGCAAATCACTCATGAAGGAACCACCATTGTAAAGAAGACTCGAATAGACATGTTAAACAGGGAGTATGAAATGTTTACAATGAAGGAAGGAGAATCCATTGATGAACTGTTCAAACGGTTCAACACCATCATTGTTGGCTTGGATGCTATGGGAATAACACATTCTGATTCTGTGCTTGTGAGAAGAGTGCTGAGATGTCTCGCTAAAGAGGGGGAAACAAAAGCTTTAATTATTTTTGAGAGCAGTAACCTTGATTCCATGACACTTGATGATTTGAGAGGAAACTTTCTTGCTTTTGAAAACACTTATTTGAAAAAAGAGTCAAAAAAGAAAGGAATTGCTTTTTCTTCTATAACTAACCCCCTTGATGATGAATCCAGTGATAACTCCTCTGAAAATGAATTTGTGTTGTTTGCCAAAAAATTCAGGAAAATGGTAAAGTTCAAAGGCAAAGGCAGCAGCTCAAAGAAAATGAAGAAAGACCTTAGCAAAGTAACTTGTTACAACTGCAAGAAAATGGGGCATTTCAAATCTGATTGTCCCAAGTTGAAGAAAGAGGAGAAGAAAAAAGGAGGGAAGAAGAAGGATCTAATGGCATCATGGGAAGACTTGGAAAATGACTCAAACAGTGATGAAGAATCTGAGACCAAGTCACAGCCTTGTCTCATAGAAAATCATGTAGATCAGGTATTCTTTCAAAACCCTGACACTGAAGACCTTCATCTTATGATAGATCACCTTTCTGAAAAATTAAGATGTTTTCTGCTTGAAAATCAAGATCTTGAACAACAAATTATCATTCTTAAAGCTGAAAATAGTTTTCTTAAAGAAAAAGTGAGGGAGGTCGAAACTGCTTGTTATCTTGTAGAAGAAAATAAGCAGTTGAAAGCTAAATTTAGAAGTTGTGAAAGTGATCACTTAGTAGTTGCATATGTAAACTGTTTTAAGAAAAATGAAGAGTTGTTGAAAAAGGTTAAAAGTCTTGAAAATGACTTAGCCAAATTTACTCAAAGTTCTGATAATCTAAATCAAATATTGGCTAGTCAAAAACCACTCTTTGATAAAGCTGGTTTGGGATTTTATAAATCTGATAAGAAACCTTCTTTTAAAGATAGAGCTTCTTCATCCAATGACACAAGGTTTCAAGATCCCACCTACTTTAACAAAATAGCAACTCCAAGGTTCTGTAAGTTATGCAACCGAAGCAGTCATTTTCCTGTTCAGTGTTTCTTTGGTGAAAGAATGATTGGTGATAAAGTTTACAAAGTTATTTTTTATTACAATGATTTGGGACATAGGAGATGGTTTAACTGAAAGGATCCAAGAAAATTTGGATACCTAAGGTCACTTGAGCTTATTTTGTAGGTGTGCCTAGCATCCAAGAGGAAGGAAAATATGTGATACATGGACAGTGGATGCTCTAGGCATATGACCGGAAAGACAACCTTCTTCATAAAGCTTGATGAATATGATGGAGGACTTGTCACTTTCGGTGATGATGGAAAAGGAAAGATAGTGGCCATTGAAAAAGTTAGTAAAAGCTTTTCATCTTGTATAAATGATGTTCTTCTTGTAAATGGTTTGAAACATAATCTACTTAGTGTAAGTCAATTGTGTGATTTAGGATTTGAAATGATCTTTAGAAAATTTGTGTGTTTGGTTATTTGTGAAAAAATTGGGGATATTCTTTTTGAAGCTAAAAGATGCAACAATGTGTATGGATTAACTCTTGAAGACTTGAAAGAACAAAATATAACATGTTTTACATCTCTTGAATCCGAAAAATGGCTATGGCATAGAAAGTTGGGTCATATTAGCATGTACCAAATTTCTAAGCTAGTAAAGAAAAATCTGGTTAGAGGAATTCCTAAAATCAAATTTGATAAGGATCTTACTTGTGATGCTTGTCAATTAGGCAAACAAGTTAAATCCTCTTTTAAACCAAAAGATGGAATTTCAACCAAAAGGCCATTAGAGATGTTACACATTGATCTTTTTGGTCCAACAAGAACTCAAAGTTTAGGAGGTAAACACTATGGCTTAGTTATGGTAGATGATTACTCTAGATTTGGTTGGGTACTTTTTCTTGCTTATAAAAATGATGCTTTCCATGCTTTCTCAACCCTTTGCAAGAAAATTCAAAATGAAAAAGATTTAAAAGTGGCCCATTTGAGAAGTGATCACGGAAAAGAATTTGAAAACCAAGACTTTGAAAAATTCTGTGATGACTTTGGAATTACTCATAATTTTTCATGCCCTAGAACACCTCAACAAAATGGGATTGTTGAAAGAAGGAATAGAAGCCTTCAAGAAATGACTAGGGCTATGTTATGTGAGAATGAGGTTCCTGAATTTCTATGGGCTGAAGCTGTAAATACATCATGTTATATTTTGAATAGGACAATAATTAGAAAATGGTTGAAAAGAACTCCTTATGAGCTATGGAAAGGAACCCCTCCAAATCTTAAGTACTTTCATATTTTTAGATGCAAATATTTTGTGCTTAACAACAAAGAAAATCTTGCTAAGTTTGATCCAAAATCTTATGAAGGAATGTTTGTTGGATACTCTACCACTAGCAAGGCCTATAGGATTTATCTCAAAGAACATAGGACCATAGAGGAATCCATACATGTTACTTTTTGTGATTCTAATTTAATTCCCAGTACTGTGATAGATAATGATTCAGATTGTGAAGGAGCTGGAACAAGCAAAGAGAATTCCAAGTCTGTCCAAATTGAAGAATCTGCCAGTCCAGATTTGTCTCGTCAGATTGGAGGAGATATTTCTATTTTGTCTCCTGAGTTAGCATGAGAAACTGAAATAGTGAGACCAACAGAAACTTATCATAGCTCAACACCAAAAAGGAAGCCTAGAGAATGGAAGTCTATGAGGGATTATCCTCATGACTTCATCATTGGTGATCCCTTCCAAGGAGTGACAACAAGATCCTCAACCAAAAGACAATCCGAACCAAGCAACTTTGCACTCTTGTCACAAATGGAGCCCAACAATGTCAAACAAGCTCTAAAAGTTCCATCATGGGTGAAAGCCATGCAAGAAGAGCTAGCTCAATTCGATAAGAATGAGGTTTGGACACTAGTACCTCATCCGGATGGTAAGAAAGTTACGGGTACTAAGTGGGTGTTTAAAAATAAACTTGGTGAGGATGGACAAGTTGTTCGTAACAAGGCTAGACTAGTGGCCCAGGGTTACGATCAAGAAGAGGGTATAGATTTTGATGAGTCTTTTGCTCCGGTAACTAGAATGGAAGTAATTAGATTACTTCTTGCCTATGCTGCCCATAAGGGTTTCAAAATGTTTCAAATGGATGTTAAATGTGCTTTTCTTAATGGCTTTATTGATAGAGAAGTGTATGTGGCCCAACCCCCCGATTTTGAATATAAAGATTTTTCAAATCATGTTTTCAAATTAACTAAGGCTCTTTATGGTCTTAGGCAAGCTCCAAGAGCTTGGTATGAAAGACTTAGTGCCTTCTTATTAGAAAATCAATTTCAAAAGGGTACCACGGACACAACTTTATTCATTAAAACATCTAATGATGATATTCTTCTAGTTCAAGTTTATGTGGATGATATTGTGTTTGGTTCGGCCAATGAGTCCTTGTGTGAAGAGTTTGGAAAACCCATGACTAGTGAGTTTGAGATGAGTTTAATGGGAGAGCTTACTTTCTTTCTTGGCCTCTAAATTAAACAAACTCCTAGTGGTACTTTTATTCACCAAGGAAAGTATGCAAAAGAACTTATCAAAAAGTTTGGCCTAGAAAACTCTAAACCAATGGGAACACCAATGCATCCAAACACTAAACTTGAAAAAGATGATGATGGGAAAGATGTGGATGAAACACGGTATAGAGGAATGATTGGTTCACTAATGTATCTTACATCCTCTAGACCGGATATTGTTCAAAGTGTGGGTGTGTGTTCAAGATTTCAATCTCACCCAAAAGAATCCCATCTTTCGGCTGTTAAGCGCATCATTAGATACATTAAGGGAACGAGTGATTATGGCTTATGGTATCCAAAATTTGATGATTTTTGTGCAGTAGGGTTTTGTGACGCAGATTATGCGGGAGATAGAGTGGATAGAAGGAGCACCTTCGGCATGTGTTGCTTCCTTGGAAGCTCACTCAACATGTGGTCAAGCAAAAAATAAGCCACAGTAGCTCTATCCACAGCTGAAGCTGAATACATATCCGCTTCTGCATGTTGCTCACAATTAATTTGGTTAAAAACGCAGTTGGAAGATTACAAATTAAAGATCAATAGTATACCATTATTTTGTGATAACATGAGTGTTATAAATATTTCAAAAAATCCTGTTTTGCACTCAAGAACAAAGCACATTGAGATCAAATATCATTTTATTAGAGAACATATGCAAAAGGGTACTATTGATATTCAATTTGTAAAATCTGAAGATCAACTTGCTGACATTTTTACAAAACCCCTCTGTGAAGACAGATTCTGTTCACTAAGAAAAAGCTTGGGAATGTTTGATTTAAGTTCTATTGAGAATTTGTGAAATTTTGACTCTGCTCAGTTTTGTCTCGTAGGTATGGACGAGATAAAAATACAAGCGTGTTGGAGAAGCTGTAATCAAGGGGGAGGCTGCGCAGAATTTATCTTTCATGGGCCCCACAAAATCTCTTTGACCCCACCTTGACCTTTTGTTGGTTCCTCTTTTTATGAGGATCAAAATCTTTTTGTTGTCTTATCAAATCTTATTGGAAGTGGTTATTGTCAAATCAAATCCCTCTCTCCATCTAATCCCTTGATTCTAGGAAACCACCTTTCAATTTATTTCAAATAAAAGGGAAACCCCTTGGTTAATAACCGCGCCATAATAGTCATTAACTTCCTCCATTATCTCTTTCCAATCAACATTTAATGCCCTCTAACCTCCCTCCACTCACCACACCTTTGGGCATCACTTCATCTTCCATCCCCATTCTTTCCCTTCACCATGAAAAAGAAAACGGCACTTAGAAGAAGTGGCCGAACCCCCATTCCAAAAAGTCTACCTTTTTCATCACCTCAAACTCACACCCATATCCATCTTCATTCTACATCCTCTTCTACTCATACACCCCCTCCAAAAAGACCAAAACTATGCGCCGGAAAGTCATTGCTCGGAAAACTTCAGGGAGAGGAAAGACAGGAAAGAACAAGCAACCGAGTGTTGAAGAAGATGAAGAGGAATCACACACTTCACCCCCTCTATAACCACACAAAAAATCCACTCCACATGCATCCAGAAAAAAGTTCTCAGAAGAAGAAAAGCTTTGTGTTACATGACACTAGAGAACCTGCAAATTTGGAATCACTAGAATTCAAGAACAAATTTCACAAAACCCACTCACATTTTGATCCCTCTCGGTTCTACTCTTGTGCCTTCTACGAATTCCACAAAGAGATTTTGCTGAAACGTCATCTCTGCCTATCATACTTGGTGAATCTTGAAAATCTGGCCACCAAAGGAATCAACTTTTCTTCTCTATTCGATGCCCTGAAGTGGACCCCATTGGTTCACATCCAGAAACTTGTTTACCTGGGGCTGGTCCGGGAATTCTATGCGAACATGCGTTTGATAGATGGCTCAATTCATTCTTACGTCAAGCGTGTTTACATGACTCTCAATCCTCAAACCATAAGCGCTGATCTTGGGTACGAGGATGAAGGACCAAAAGTTTACATGATTGATAAATGGGATGATCAGATTGGAGTCGCACAGCAAACTGTCTTGCAACACATATGTGCAAATCTTTCTGGATTAGATGGATTAATCCCAACCCATCGAGCACTCAGTCCTGAGAACTCACTGTTGCACCAGATCATCACTCACATCCTCACTCCACAAAGTGGTTCTCGCCACAGAGTAACAGTTTCTGACTCCATTATTCTCTTTGCCCTTGTTACTTCTTCTCCAATTTCATTTGCTTATATTATGATACGTCATATGTAGGAAGCAGTTAAAAGTACTAAAAAGGCTAATCTTCCTTATGGAATATTTCTCACATGTATCTTTGAGTATTTTAAGGTTGATTTATCTAATAAAGCTGTTGAGAACAAGGTATCGATGATTAAAGGAGGAGGAGTTTCGGGTAAGAAAAGTAAGCGCTCAATGCCCTCCGAGCCGTCACTCAGCGATCTTGAGAGTCGTCCCCCTGAACCTTCCAAAGTGACTGCATCAATTAGGGAAGTTCTTAATGAATTTCTCAACATGTCAAAGTTAATGGTTCAATCCCACAAGGCTGCCCGGAAGTTAGCATATGAAAATGAAAAGGCCTGGAGGAAATGTCAAGAAAGGGTGGCCTTCATGGTTCAAAGCTTTGAGAATGAGATGGGGACAGAGGATAAAGAAGAAGATTCTGACTCAGAGTTCAATCTTTCAGATGATTGATGACTGTTTCTTTGCTTTCATTTGATATTGGCATCTTTAGGCTCAATCTTATTTTGTAGAGGCATGACTTAATACTCACTGCTCTATGACACTTTGACACACTTTTGGCACTTTATTATGGATATTTTATTGTGCTGTCAATACTTTTCTTTGTAGGTGCCCCTTGATGCCAAAAGGGGGAGGAAAATGATTCCAAAATTGAAACTGGAACAGGGGATGAAATTCTGTGAGAATTCATTATCATCTCTGTTGATGATTAAATAATGCATTTGGTTTATGATGATTGATAATGCATTCGGTTTATCTTGATTGCTGCCATTATTTGATGTTTATCTTGGTAAAATGTGTTTACTATGTTTATAATACATTTTACTTACCTTGATAAAATGATTTATGTTGGATTTATTTTTGGCAGTTCCTTTAGTTCTTAATGGTGAAAATTGCTGTGTTTGGAAAGATTAAATCATGATTGAAAAATATTTTTCCTACCAAAATTGCTCTGATTTATTGAAAAATATTTTTGATCAGCAAGTCTTCTGCCAAAAATAGATTTTGATTGATTATGGTGAGATTGAGCAGAAAATTAAAATTGTGATAGCAAATAAGTTTTGTATATCATTCAAATCTGCTCATAAATCAAGCATCTAGCATAATGGAATGAATATGCTAAATAGCATTGTTACTTGAAGCTTGATTTAAATATTACAGGTTAGTGCTTCCCTTGGTAAAAATAGCACATATTTAGGGGGAGCCATGTGACAATTTGAAAGGGGGAGAAATTCAAAACTCAAAGGGAGTACTTTATACTCAAATCTTTAAATTTCTTTCCATTTCAATTTTAATAATGTTTGTCATCAAGGGAGAGATTGATGAGTTTGGAAAACTCTAATTTAATTTTGATGATGAACAAACATTATTGAAATATTTAATTACAAAATTATTAATTTGTTTTTCATCTAACATATGGTAATTAATAATTTTGTGATGCAGAATTTTAATTGGGCCGAAAATAAAAAGAAAATGTTGCTAGCCCAATATTAAAATATTCAGCATTAATATGAAATTAGTTTCTTATGGCTGAATGGGAGATATATCACTTGGGCCAGAATGAATTTTATTGCTCCAAGCCCAATTATTATCTATGCTAAGTGATCCAATGCTTGATCCAAAAATTCATCAGGAAAGCAAATGTTATCATTTTCCTCAAGCATTCCAACGGATCTCAATTTATGGCATATGAATGATGGCTGGAATATTTCATCACTTGGGCCAGTTTACTCTATCATTACTACAAGCCCAAATTAAAATTATTGCTAAAGATCCAATGCTTGGTTCGAATCATAAAGAAAGAAGGCAAATTGGCTCTACGTTTACAACAGATTCCATTTCTCACTTTGGGATGGATTTCAAATTTTAATTTGCTAAGCATTGGAAACATAAGTGAGAAAGTATGAGTGACATGATTGATTTGATTAATGCAGCACGCCACTCAAGCAAGGGAAGTAAAAGCAATCACATTAATTTGTTTCATTTCAACAAATTACTTTTAGTTTAACTCTACATTCTCTCTCATCTTTCCTTCTTCTCTTTCGGTCATTATCCAGGAAGCCATGGAAGCTACACCTACTCACCGAAAAGAAGATGGAGCACATCTCAAGACCATCATGATGATGGCAAGAAAACATAACAAAATAAAAGTATGATGTGGCTGAGATTTTCACCAAAAATGGTAAGATTTGGTGAGGTAATCTCGAGCTCTTCATACTCAAAAAGAAAGAAGAAGATTCGGCCAGCAAAGAAGAGATTCTTGGAGGCATGGCTTGTCTTTGATTCTGCTCAACCACCACAGGAAGTAGCTAGAGTGGCGAAGTGATGGAAGAGGCAGAGATTGGAGCAGATGAAGCCATCATCATCATGAAGCATCAAGGGCCAGAAATCCATCTTGGAGAGCAAGCCAAGGATGGAGCGTTTGGATTGATGAAGAGTGATGACCAAAGAAGAACTAGAGGTATTTGCATGTTGGATTTTGCATGAGTTACCTCTTCTCTCTCTGTGGCCGAACCGGTTCTGTTTTGAAGGAAAAGAAGTTAAGCTTGGTTTTGTTTCAACTGTGAAGGCTTCTCTTCTTTATAAAAGGGGTGAACAGTCACGGTTTGATTCAAGGAGAAAGTGTGAGAGTGCAAGGCACAGAAGTCTCATAGCTACCTAAGCTTACAGATTTTCTTCTCCTTCAATGTATTCTGTTTTGTAACTTTTTTATTTAATTTTGTCATGTCTTGAGTCTCATGGAAAAAGGCAAACAGTGAAGTTTGTATGAAAGAGTCATAGAGCGGAAAAAGACAGAGAGTGCAAAATTAAAAGAAAAAGCCATAGATGTCTTAGAGTTCATTTGTTCATCTATGTTGTGTTTCATGATTCTATGGGAATCCCCTTGTAAGTTGGGTTAGCACTTTACAGTTTGTAATCAGGATGATTATAGTGAAATTCCATCATAGTTGTGATGGAGACTAGATGTAGGCTGCATTGCACTTAGCAGCTGAACCAGGATATATCTGGGTGTAATCTTCTTTCTCTACTACTCCATTTCTGTTTCTACTGCACAGGAGCTAAAACCAAAAATATCTCGTGTCAAGTGACGAGACAAAAATAAAAAGTCTCGTGGCTAGGGACGAGACAAAAACAGAAAAGTCTCCTCAAAGACCAGAAAGCGTAATAAAAAAAGGGGGCTAAGATTCAACCCCCTTCTCTTAGCCACTAAAACCATCAGAAATGAATTAAAAAAAAAATGCACAATTATGATCAATTTGCAACCCAATTACTCAATTATCTATGTAATCTCCAAGCAATCAAATACATATTTACTCTCCAATTTGTAAAATTTAACAAAAGTATTGATAAGCATATTGGTTTAACTTTTTATTTAACATATTTGTTTATTTATATTTGTAATCATATTATATATATTTTTACGAATATATCTTTTTAAAAAATATTCTTAGTATTAACACATGATGTATTACATAAATATTTTAAAAATAACTATAACATATGATAAAAAGAATTAATCTAAATAGATATTACAAAAAATAAATCATGTATATTCTGCTGTGCTGTACTATATATGCACCTAACTAAATTATCTTGGTGCTTTTTTATTTCAAGTCACTTAGTGCTTACCTCCAGAAGAGCTTTTTTTTTTTTAAGATGGGACACGGTCCGGATAAACTGACCCGTACCATAACCTAGCCCCAAACACAAATATGGTAAAGACAATTTTCAATTGTTATGTCATTTGCAATGATAATAAATAAGTCTCAGAGACAAACTCTATCAAAAGTTGGAATATATCTTCCAAGGTCAGTTTTCATACATAGTCAATTGTATGTTGCGTTATGTAAAGAGTAAAAATAGTCTGCGAGTGTTATTGCAAGATCACAGACACTTGGAAGATAACTACATGATAAATGTGGTATATAGAGAAATTTTTGATAATTTATAATGAAAAGGTAATTTCTAACTATCTTAATCAGATTTATTAAAATTTATTAATATCAATTAAAAAAATTAACAAATTCTAGGTGCTAATGGATAATACATTCCTATTCCACATTTATAGCTTGAGAATATTCAAATTATCATAAAAATTTGTATTATTTTATTCTCTTGATAAACTATTTTAAAATTACATTAATCATATAATTTTGTATACTAACATTGATATAATATTGATTTTGGTATATGTTTTGCAAGCATCAAATGAGAATGTTGAGTTATTTTTTAGTGATTTTAAATTATTGATTATTTATTAGAGAATTTTGTACATTAGAATTCTCTAATAATTTTTTGTTCATTTTGAGCTGATTTTGATATGTTTTTATTTCACAGTAAAACAAGATATAAAAATTTATTGGTGGGTTTAAATATTACTAAGTTATTTATGGTCACATTAAGTATATATGTCTGATTTATTGAAAAAGTAGATTACTAAAACCCATTAACTATTTAGAGTTAATACACTTAACACTAGATTAAAAAATGAACAAATATTTTACCTTTTTATTAATCAAATTATTATAATTCAAATTAATTTTAACAAAATAATTTAAAATTATAATTTCAATCTTATCATGTGCATGGCACAAATTATTACACTTGTTTATAATAATAAATGGGACAATTTACATAATTAAATTGTTTGGCCTAAAAAATTACACAATTACAACATTATAAAATAGAAGACATAAATATATTTTTTCATATCTCTATAGAAATTGCTACTGGCAGCAGCGGTTCCAGAGATACGCAATCCACTACAAGAAACTGCGGATTACGTGGACGAATGGCAACACAGAAACTGCTAGAGGCAGTCGCGGTTTCTGTTGAAGTTGGCTTGGGCATAACCGTTACTGGCAATAGCAGTTTACGTTGAGTGTGTGTGAGCGTGACTGCCTATATAAACCCCCTCAAAGGCCAAAGGTGGAGGAAGAGTGTTGTTTCTCACAAATGGATGGTGAGAAAATTTTTGTGGCTCTAGTGCATTGCTTTAGAAAACTTCAAAAAAGCAAAAGACATGGTGTGAAATTTACAGATAGAGAATCGCTTAGTATTTTTATCCGATCATCGAGTACGTTGGCAGAGATTAAGCTCATCATATTACGGAAGTTCGGTGTGTGTGGGATGAAGTGGGTAAAAAAAGTTGTTTTACAAGATTTCCATTGCCGTTGTGTCAACTAGTGTGAAATATGAGACCTTTGTGATAGTATCCGATGAAGACCTGCAGGTCTTGTTTCACTGCAGGCGGAGTTTTTCAGAGGTTATAATACCCGAGCTGCTTGCGAAGTTAGAAGATGGTGTCGACAGCTCCGGAGCATCGGCGCCGAATTCTCAGTCGACGACGGTGGGTGGTGCCTCGACATCGATGCCTGTGGTAGCAGCGGCAATTCTGATTCCTGATCCTCAACATGTTGTGGCTGTTCATGTTGGTGTGCCTCCTGGTGATCCTGATTTTGAATTTGAGGCTGGAGTCGATCGAATTGAGAATGCAATACGAGACGATGATTCGGATGACGTGCCGGTTACAATTGGTGGGGACAATGCTGATGATATTCCGAGCGGTACACCTACACCACATGGAGGTTCCGGTTCGGGCACACAACAGTATCCTTCGCACCTGTCATCGTTGAATTTGGAAGCCGTCGGCCAACACAAGAATGTAGAGGCAACCTTTGGGGGCTAGGGTATGCATGATGTGAATGCTTTGACGGAATTTCAGATTGGCCAGTCGTTCCAGAGTAAGGAGGAAACTGTGTTGAGTGTAAAATATTACAACATTCGGCGTGGAGTTGAGTACAGAGTTAAGGAGTTAGACAATCTGAAATACCAAGGGAGATGCAAGGAGTTTGGTAACGGGTGCACGTGGTTAATTCGTATCACGCTGCAAGAACGGAAGAGCACCTTAGAAGTTGGGAGGTACAACATACCACACACGTGTATGGCCACATCGATATCAAGCGACTACAAACAGCTTGATTATCATGTCATATGTGCGAGGATCTTTTCGTTGGTTAGAGCTGATGCGTCCGTGACGATTAAGGTGCTGCAAGAAGCAATGGAGGCAACATATGATTTCAGGCCTAGTTATAGGAAGGTGTGGTTGGCGAAGCAGAAGGCAGTAGCACAAATCTATGGTGACTGGGAGGAGTCCTATGGTGATCTGCCCCGCTGGATCCTTGTGGTCACATCCACCATGGACAGTTCCGTTGCTCTGCTGAAGACCTCCCCGGTTAGAGTGGGTGATCAGGTTGATGAATCTAGAGCCTACTTTCATCGTATGTTCTGGACATTTCCTCCATGTATTGAGCCATTTCGACACTGTAAGCCGCTTGTCAGCATCGACGGCACACACCTGAAACCAAGCTGGTCGGCCACCCTCCATGAATTTCTCAAACTCACCAAGGCAAACCACTCATGGCCTCCCCATCGACAGGCAATCCAAGCTGTAATGCCACATCTTGCAATGTCACTGTGCACTCTCCAAAAGGCATATGAAAGGTGTACGTCTCAAGGCGCCACCTCTCAATATACGCATTGACCAAGGGCTCATCCAACCAAAACCAGTGGCTGTTTAACCTAGCTAACTGGTACAATTCAGCCCTCTCTAAATACATTATTATCCTGTCATGCATGGGCATATTTTGTTGCCGTCTCATACTATAGATACACCTAGTTGGCTGCACACAACATGAAAGATATACCCGAAACAATTAAATTCTACTATCTACAACAAATCCTCCTATCTAATAACAACAAATCACTTATACTATCACCAAACAAGGAAACAAATTAAACAACTAAACAATTCAACTATTAACCTATTAGTTGATCGTTAAATCAAAATGCAAAAAATTTTTTTTTTGGGACTAATACGAAAACAGGTTACACAATTATAGAAGCCTTTCACGAAAATAAATTTAACGCAAATAAGACTGTAAAAAATATTTTTCCTTACAAAACATAATATTCGGAAATTAACTGAACAGGAATCGCTATACAAACCGATTCCTATATATAGCCCCACTATGCTACATCCTAACATGCAAGGCCTAATTCCAAACTATAAGGGTTAAACTATAAATTCTAGTTCCTCTACCTTACATAATTTTTCTAATTAATAAATGCTAATGCTAAAAAAAATTAAAATATAACTGACCTCGTCCGCAATGGCACCGGCAATATGGGCTACACCGTTCAATCGGTACAAGCTCCGTTCTTCTGCCATGATATTCACCTAGAGGTCGTACTCGGATACCTCATACCCGCTTTCCAGTTACTCTACCCTCTCTTTAGAATTTCCTCTCTCTAGCTTGCCCAAGAGCCACTCCAAATGAGGAATCCGCGGCTACCCACCACGTTTTATATAGGCACCCAAACTTCACGTAAACCGCTACTGCCTCTAGTGGTTTACGCACGCATCCCTACACACATAAACCAGTAGCGGTTTATGCCCAAGCCAACTTCAATAGGACTGCCTCTAGCGGTTTTCGTATTGCCAAGCGTCCGCGTAATCCGCGACTGCCTGTAGCGAATTATGTATCTCTGTAAATCGCTACTGTCAGTAGCAGTTTCTATAGAGATATGAACAAATGTATTTACGTCTCTTAGTTTGTAAAATTGTAATTGTGTAATTTTAGAGACCAAACAATTCAATTATGTAAATTGTCCTAATAAATGAGATCATTATTATATAAATTATTTAATTTAAAATAGGATAATTTGTGATTATAATTAATATATATTGTATACAAACAAATTAAAAAATTAAATAATTTTCTAACAAATAATTTATTAAGTTTCACTTGGTAAAAAATGATTTGCACAATAGAATAATTAAGTTTTACTAATGTCTTTTAAATGATCATTCGTATATAGAAGTAAAATTTTTATTTATATGATAATGCTTAAATAATTATATATGCAAAACTTGTTTATGCTAGATAGTGCATAAAATTTAAATCCTGAACAAATTATAATACAAAGAAAAGACAAATAAAATATTGTATGAAACACGAAGTTTAGCGAGTATAGAATATACGTCGCATTTTCTTCCTTAAGGCCTTCAACAGGAACAAGAAAAGGAGATAGCATATGAAATATTTAAATTAATATAATTATTGCTTACCTTATCATGATGTTATTCATAATAATAAATATAGTCTTTTTCGCAACTTGGTGTATTAAACTAATATATTTTAACTGTCAAAATATAGTTTTATATACCGTTATGTCACTGCCATAAAGATATCCAACTTGCTATATTGATTAATCAGTTATTGATTGCATTCAAAACTTGCTTATGCTTGATTTAGAAACTTCTACTACTCTTTCAACACGTCGTAGATTTTATTTTTCTTTCAGTTTTTGAGGCTCAAGTTTGAGATCACTAATAAATAAAAAATTAGGATAAAATAAAACACACATATAAATTAAAAATAACTCAATATTATATGAATCATTTAAAATAAAAAACGTTATGTGAATGTTTTTTGTATATATTTATGTAAATTGAATTTGATTTACACATTTTACTAGTAAATCGAATTAATGTGTATTAAATTGTATAGAGCACTATATTTTAGTAGAAAATTGATTTTTTTGATATTTTATTTAAATTTAAAATAAAAAAATATTTTCTTATTAATATTTATGTTTTAAAATTAATATAAAATAAATAAACAATTGACTTAGATATAGTGCTTCATATAATTCATACACATTAATTCGATTTACTACTAAAATATGTAAATCGAATTCAGTATATATATATATACACACACGAAGACATTTAAATAATATTTTTTATTTTGGATGATTCATATAATATTGGGTTGCTTTTGATTTATATAAATATTTTACTCTAAAAAAAATCAAAATGTTAATTTTTTGGTTAATATCAGTAAATTTTTTTAAATCATTTTACTATAAGTTTTAAATTCTCAATTTTAACCTTTATTTAAATCCTAAATTTCAAACGATCACCTAAATCTTAAATATTGTAAAAAGAATAAAATTTAGAAATAATTTTATAATAAAAGACTTAATTAATATTAAATAATTAAAAATTAATTTTTTATACTTATTTTAAATTTATTAATTAGTTGATTAACTACCAAATTAAATTACGAATATAATAAGCTTGAATTTGCTGGCATAATTTTTCTTTTTATGTACCTCGTACTGGTCACACATATTCTATTTCTATTAAATTTTATTTATTCACCCTTTACGCACCCCAATTTAATTATGATGTTCAAATAAAATTCTCTTTCTTTAAAAAAATTATTATAGTTCTTCCCCTTGATAGTAATAATCTCCATTATTTTTTTAAACCCTAATGTTTTTGTCAATTCATGATGAATCACAAAAGCTAGCAAGTCTCTCAGCATAGAAAGCACGTTCCAAGTCAATGTTTTCTAGTTTGAAAAATTCGCAACCGCTTATATATTATTATTGAATTAAATTAAGTTAATTTTTTAGATTAATACTATCACTACTATACTTGGATATAAATACACCAAAATTGAACAGAAAGTAGCTTGTTCTTGGCGTGACTCGTCGACCATAGGCTCCTAGTTTGACTAATCTAGAAAAGACATGCATTTAGCTCTTCAAATTAAAAGATGCCACAAAATTATTGAATTAAATTAAGTTTATATATCGGAATGAACGAGTCAGTGCAATATTGGTTGAACTACTCGCCATTAGAGTGTGTGATAATAATAATACCGGCCAAATTATACTTGGACAGAAGAATGTAGCTTTTTTATTTTTTTATTGAGTAAATTAAACCACCAATAATAATTTAGCACCAAAAGATTATGGGTGTGTAGAGTTTGAAACCTAGAAAATACGTTCAATCTTTTTAAGCACTAGAATTTTTTATTTGGTTATTTTTTTGTTATAAACATGCACAACATGATTTTATGTTTTAATTTCTATTTACCAAAAATAATAAATTATATCTTTTGTGTTTGCATTCAATTGTTAGATTAAAAAATAATTGGAGAAAATTATATATCTCTTTTTTTTTATCAATTTTACCATTCAATCTATTTGTAATAAGAATTACTAGAAACAATCATCATAATTTTTGTATTTTTTTTGTTGGTCTTGCTTTTTATAAATAATTTTTTTTTCGTCAATGAATTATAGTTCAAATAGCATATAGTCTTTCCAAACTCAATTAAGAGGTTGCGAGTTCGAGTTTTCCTATTTTTGACAAAAAAAGACATATTTTTTTATACTATCATTTTTAGTATTATTTTATAAGTTTTGATTTTTGTTTTATCAAATTTTCATTTATTTTTCTTGTTCATAGTATGGATATTTTATTTAGAGTTTTTTTATATGTTCTCTAATGCATATTGTTGTATTTTTGTAATGGAATTTTTAGTATTCATCGTTCATATAATTTTTTAATCATTTTTATTAATATATTTTTTTATAGAATTTTGTTTTTTTTTTTTGTTTAGCTTTGTATAGTTTTTACGGTGTGTTTTTGAATTAATATGTACTTTATTTATTATTGTTATTTTTTATAATATAAATTATTGATTCTAATAAAAATGTCAAATTAAAAACAAAAAAGTACTAAAAAATAATGAAAAATTATGACAAAAAATTACTAAATTCCAACACATAAATTTAAGTTCTTTACAAAAAAAAAATTATATGATAAAAAAGTGTTAAAAAATATGATTTCAAATGATATAAATTTATTTTTTTAATAATTTTTATCTAAACATAATATTAAATAATATAATTCATATAATATTTATTTTACTATAATTTATTTTGATACAAAATTAGTAAACATAAATTACATTAATACTAACTCATTTTTTTCCATAATCAAATTTATAAAATCAATTTAATACAAATTTTTATTCCCAAATTTTAAGCTAAACACATACTATGTTGATGGGAATATAAACTCTTGAAAAAAGAAAGAAAAAAAAAGACCCGTAGAATTTTCAAATATGAACAACATTTGACAAAATCCTCTTTCTACTTCTAAGATTTTTGGCATACGCAGAAAGGCATGTTATTTCTTCTGGGGGCTAACTTGTTAGGTCACTATCTGTCATACATTAAATTGCCGATGACCTTTCTTTATTTTCCGGTATTTTAAGTCAGTTGAGTTGAAGTAATGATTAATCTCTCTTCCATTTAGCCTCCAATTAAGATTGTACAGTTGGCCTCGAAATGTCGTTTAATTTACATTAGAAAAATATTACTTTTATTCGAGGTTTTGAAAATCCAACGGTAGGATTAGAGATTTTTTTTTTAAATAAATAAAATAAAATTTTTAATTATAAAAATATATAATTTGTAGTGTTTTTACCAATTTAAATTTTATGTCTTATTTCGTTTATACATAAACGAAATAAAAATGTACATATTTTATTTATACTGTAAACGAAACAAAGGACAAGTTATGACATTTATATTGTAAACGACATATGGTAAGACAAATTTTTAACACCTATGAAAGGAGCTTCTACCATTTGCATTCTACATAAACATTTCACTTCTTCTCTTCTCACTACAAGAAATTACTAGAATAGCAACCGATTTAGGGACCGATTTTTTAGCAAGGCCAAGCCCTCACCAAAGAGTATCGGTCGCTAAATCGGTCACCAACATAATCGGTCGCTAAATGGTGACCAAATTTTCCGTCGCTAAATTGGTCCATGAGTAAATCGGTTACTAAATGGCGACCAAATTTTCCCTCGCTAAATCGGTCGCCAATACCTGATTTGAAAATCTAAAATCAGTCACTAAATTGATCGCTAATTCCTGAACTAAAAATCTAAATTGATAACTAAATCAGTCGTTATTCTTGATGTTAATTATAAATTTTTACTAATTTCACATTTACCACAATTAAAACTTAATTTTCAGATTTGTTTATGTGCATAATAAATAATAAAGTAATTTTTTAATTAGGAGTATAGGACCATCTTGAAATGCAAGGGTAACTCGATCTGTCACTCCAACAAAAATAATATATCAACCAAATATTGGAAATACAAAAATTAATATATCCAAACAAAATAGCAAGGTTTTGAGAACCAAATTGGTTATTGAATCGTTTTAGTCACTGATTTATTGGTTTATTGGTCTAATCAGTTCAATCGTAGTTTAACCGGAAAAATCGTTTTAAAATAAAATAATAAATAAATTATAAATAAACATATTAAAATATAAGTATAGTTTAATATAAATTTTAAAATATCTTTTAAATTTAAAATACTACATGAAAGATCATCAACCAAAACCATATAATCTTATGAAAATATACTAATAAAACTAAAATTAAATATAGAATTACAAGTCATCATCTAGATTTTCAATGATATAAAAAATTAAACAATTATGATTCCAATGAATCAGAATATAAATTGAATCTCTATATTGGCTGGCCTGTGTTTCATAACCCTTTAAAAGTTTGATAATGAGAGAATGAGCATTGGCTACTCTTACAGCTTCTTCAATCTCAACTTGGTCAGCATCAGATCTTTCTAAAAGTATGTTTTCTCTAATTGTTGTCGCAAACAAAGTCAATTTTTGGCTCATTACTCCTATTTGCTACCTCAACTATTTTAGCTTCAAACTGTTAACATCATGCCTATTGATGAGCGGATAATTTATACGCTTTTTGGCATTGTTTTTAGATAGTTTTTAGTAAGTTCAAGCTACTTTTAGGGATGTTTTCATTAGTTTTTATGTTAAATTCACATTTCTGGACTTTACTATGAGTTTGTGTGTTTTTCTGTGATTTCAGGTAAATTCTGGCTGAAATTGAGGGACTTGAGCAAAACTCTGAAGAAGGCTGACAAAAGGACTGCTGATACTGTTGGAATCTGACCTCCCTGCACTCGAAATGGATTTTCTGGAGCTACAGAACTCCAATTGGCGCGCTCTCAACGGCGTTGGAAAGTAGATATCCAGGGCTTTCCAGCAATATATAATAGTCCATACTTTATTCGAAGAATGACGACGTAACTTGGCGTTGAACGCCAAGTACATGCTGCTGTCTGGAGTTAAACGCCAGAAAAACGTCATGATCCAGAGTTGAACGCCCAAAACACGTCATAACTCGGAGTTCAACTCCAAGAGAAGCCTCAGCTCGTGGATAGATCAAGCTCAGCCCAAGCACACACCAAGTGGGCCCCGGAAGTGGATTTATGCATCAATTACTTACTCATGTAACCTAGTAGCTAGTCTAGTATATATAGGACATTTATCTATTGTATAGACATCTTTTGACAGTTTAATCTCTTTGAATATTCGGTCACTGATCATGGAGAGGGCTGGCCATTCGGCCATGCCTGAACCTCTTTCACTTATGTATTCAACGGTGGAGTTTCTGCACCATAGCTTAAGGGTGTGGAGCTCTGCTGTACCTCAAGTATTAATGAAATTCTACTTTCTTTATTCAATTCCTCTTTTATTCTTATTCCAAGATATTCATTCGTACCCAAGAACATGATGAATGTGATGAGTTAGATAACCCTCATTATCATTCTCACTTATGAACGCACGTGATTGACAACCACTTCCGTTCTACATGCAACCGAGCTTGAATGTATATCTCTTAGATTCCCCCAACAGAATCTTCGTGGTATAAGCTAGATAGATGGCGGCATTTATGAGGATCCGAAAAGTCTCATCTTGTCTGTGGTATTCCGAGTAGGATCTTGGGAATCCCGAAAAGTCTAACCTTGTCTGTGGTATTCGAGTAGGATTCGGTAATGAATGACTGTGACGTGCTTCAAACTTGCAAGTGCTGGGCGTTAGTGACAGACGCAAAAGAATCAAGGGATCTATTCCAGTAGGCGCGGGAACCAACCAGTGATTAGCCGTACTGTGACAGAGTGCGTGAGCATTAGTTTCACTGCGAGGATGGGATGTAGCCATCAACCATGGGTGATGCCTCAGATGATTAGCTGTGCGAGTGACAGCCGCATAGGATATTTTCCGAGAGGATTGAAAGTAGCCACCGCTGATGGTGAACCCCTGGTTAGTTGAACGGAGTTGTGTCCACTCGTGCCAAAAATCCTAAGTTCCACTAATTCCACAATTCTACAATAAATGCAATCAAAGAACAGGGATCACAATTTCGTCCACCAAGTTTTTGGCGCCGTTGCCGGGGATTGTTCGAGTATGGACAACTGACGGTTCATCTTGTTGCTCAGATTAGGTAATTTTCTTTTCAAAAATTTTTCAAAAATCCTTTTCAAAATTTTTCTTTTCTTTTTCATTTTTCCAAACTTTATTTTCGAAAAAATTAATAAAAATACAAAAAAATCACAAAATCATAAAAACCAAAAATATTTTGTGTTTCTTGTTTGAGTCTTGAGTCAATTTTTAAGTTTGGTGTCAATTGCATGCGTTTAAAAAAATTTTCTTGTATTTTTCGAAAAATCCATGCATTCATAGTGTTCTTCATGATCTTCAAGTTGTTCTTGATAAGTCCTCTTGTTTGATCTTGATGATTTCTTGTTTTGTGTCTTATGTTGTTTTTCATATGCAATTTTTGTTTGTTAAAGTCCATGCATTAAAGATTTCTAAGTTTGGTGTCTTGCATATTTTCTTTGCATCAAAAATTTTTCAAAATTATGTTCTTGATGTTCATCATGATCTTCAAAGTGTTCTTGGTGTTCATCTTGACATTCATAGCATTCTTGCATGCATTCATTGTTTTGATCTAAAAATTTCATGCATTAAGTATTTTTGTTGTTTTTCTCTCTCATCATAAAAAAATTCAAAAATAAAAAAATATCTTTTCCTTATTTCCCTCCAAATTTTCGAAATTTTGGGTTGACTTGGTCAAAAATTTTTTAAAATTAGTTGTTTCTTACAAGTCAAGTCAAAATTTCAATTTTAAAAATCTTATCTTTTCAAAAATCTTTTTCAAAAATCATATCTTTTTCATTTTTTTTTATAATTTTCGAAAATTTCAAAAATCTTTTTCAAAATATTTTCAAAATCTTTTTCTTATCTTTACATCTAATTTTCGAAAATTAGCTAACAATTAAATGTGATTGGTTCAAAAATTTGAAGTTTGTTATTTTCTTGATAAGAAAGGTTCAATCTTTAAGTTCTAGAATCTTATCTTGTAGTTTCTTGTTAGTTAAGTAATTTTAAAAAATTAAATCTTTTCCAAAATATCTTTTTCTTAAAAATCTTTATCTTTTTATCTTATCTTTTTTTTCAAAAACTTTATCTTTTTCAAAATTTGATTTCAAAATATCTTAACTAACTTCTTATCCTTTTATCTTTTTAAATTTTGATTTCAAATCTTTTTCAATCAACTAACTAACTTTTTGTTTGTTTCTCATCTTTTTCAAAATCACCTAACTACTTTTCCCTCTTCTATTTTCGAAAATATATCTCTCTTTTTCAAAAATTATTTTTAATTAACTAATTGTTTCATGTTTTAATTTTAATTACAACTGATCTCTAATTTTCGAAAATCACTAACCCCTTTTCAAAATTATTTTCGAAATTTCTCTTCTCTTTTCTTCTTCTATTTAATTATTTAATTATTAACACTTCTCTTCACCTCTCTTCATCCAAAAATCCGAACCCTCTTCTTCATTCTTCTACCCCTTTCTTTTTCTACTAACATAAAGGAATCTCTATACTGTGACATAGAGGATTCCTCTTTCTTTTCTTGTTTTCTTCTCTTTCATATGAGCAGGAACAAGGATAAAGGCACTCTTGTTGAGATTGATCCAGAACCTGAAAGGAATCTGAAGAGGAAATTAAGAGAAGCTAAATTACAACAATCCAGAAACAACCTTTCAGAAATTTTCGAACAAGAGAAGGAGATGGCAGCCGAAAATAATAATAATAATGCAAGGAGAATGCTTGGTGACTTCACAAAGCCAACGTCCAAGTTTGATGGAAGAAGCATCTCCATTCCTGCCATTGGAGCCAATAACTTTGAGCTTAAGCCTCAACTAGTTGCATTAATGCAACAAAATTGCAAGTTTTATGGACTTCCATCTGAAGATCCTTATCAGTTCTTAACTGAGTTCTTGCAGATCTGTGAGACTGTAAAGACTAATGGAGTTGATCCTGAAGTCTACAGACTCATGCTTTTCCCTTTTGCTGTAAGAGACAGGGCTAGAATATGGTTGGATTCACAACCTAAGGATAGCCTGGACTCCTGGGATAAGCTGGTCACTGCCTTCTTGGACAAATTCTTTCCTCCTCAAAAGCTGAGCAAGCTGAGAGTGGATGTTCAAACCTTCAAACAAAAAGATGGTGAATCCCTCTATGAAGCTTGGGAAAGATATAAGCAGCTGACCAAAAGATGTCCATCTGACATGTTCTCAGAATGGACCATATTAGATATATTCTATTATGGTCTCTCTGAATTTTCGAAAATGTCATTGGATCATTCTGCAGGCGGATCTATTCACCTGAAGAAAACGCCTGAAGAGGCTCAAGAACTCATTGACATGGTTGCAAATAACCAGTTCATGTATACTTCTGAGAGGAATTCCGTGAACAATGGGATACCTCAGAAGAAAGGAGTTCTTGAAATTGATGCTCTGAATGCCATATTGGCTCAGAACAAAGTGTTGACTCAATAGGTCAACATGATCTCTCAAAATCTGAATGGATTGCAACATGCATCCAACAGTACTAGAGAGGCAGCTTCTGAAGAAGCTTATGATCCTGAGAACCCTGCCATGGCAGAGGTTAATTACATGGGTGAACCTTATGAAAACACCTATAACTCATCATGGAGAAATCATCCAAATTTCTCCTGGAAGGATCAGCAAAAGCCTCAACAAGGCTTTAACAATGGTGGACGCAATAGGCTGAACAATAGTAAGCCATATCCATCATCTTCTCAGCAACAGACAGAGAACTCTGAACAAAACAATTCTAATTTAGCCAATATGGTCTCTGATCTGTCAAAGGCCACTTTCAGTTTCATGAATGAAACAAGATCCTCCATTAGAAATTTGGAGGCACAAGTGGGCCAGCTGAGTAAGAAAGTCATTGAAACTCCTCCCAGTATTCTCCCAAGCAATACAGAAGAAAATCCAAAAGGAGAGTGCAAGGCCATTGACATAGTCAATATGGCCGAATGCACAAAGGAGGAGGAGGACGAAAATCCTAGTGAGGGAGACCTCCTGGGACGTCCTTCAAGCAAGAAGGAGTTTCCTATTAAGGATCCAAAGGAATCTGAGGCTCACATTGAGACCATAGAGATTCCATTAAAATCTCCTTCTGCCATTCATAAACTCTGAAGACTATTCTTCCTCAGAAGAAGATGAAGATATAATTGGAGAGCAAGTTGCTCAATATTTAGGAGCTATCATGAAGCTGAATTCCAAGTTGTTTGGTAATGAGACTTGGGAAAGTGAACCTCCCTTGCTCATTAATGAACTGGATTCTTGGATTCAGAAAACTCTACCTCAAAAGAAACAAGATCCTGGCAAGTTCTTAATACCTTGTTCCATAGGCACCATGATCTTTGAAAAAGCTCTGTGTGATCTGGGATCAGGGATAAATCTTATGCCACTCTCTGTAATGGAGAAGCTGGGGATCCTTGAGGTACAACCTGCCTTGTTCTCATTGCAACTGGCAGACAAGTCATTGAGACAAGCTTATGGGTTAGTAGAGGACGTTCTAGTAAAGGTTGAAGGCCTTTACATCCCTACTGATTTCATAATCCTGGACACTAGGAAGGAAGATGATGAATGTATCATCCTTGGAAGACCTTTCCTAGCCACAGCAGAAGCTGTGATAGATGTCAACAGAGGAGAATTAGTCCTTCAATTGAATGGGGAATACCTTGTGTTTAAGGCACATGGCCATCCCTCTGTGACAGAAGAGAGTAAGCATGAAGAGCTTCTCTCAATTCAGAGTCAAGAAGAGCCCCCACAATCAAACTCTAAGTTTGGTGTTGGGAGGCTACAACCAAACTCTAAGTTTGGTGTTAAAATCCTATATCCAAACTCTAAGTTTGGTGTGGACAACTATACAACATTGACCTGATCACCTTGTGGCTCCATGAGAGCCACTGTCAAGCTATTGACATTAAAGAAGCGCTTGTTGGGAGGCAACCCAATTTTATTTATCTAATTTTTATTTTATTGTTATTTTGTGTTTTATTAGGTACATGATCATGAGGAGTCACGAAAAATTCATAAAAATTAAAAACAGAGTCAAAAACAGCAGAAGAAAAAATTTTCACCCTGGAGGACGCACAGGCTAGCGTTCAACGCCAGTAAGGTGCATCTGGCCGGCGTTCAACGCCAGAACAGAGCACCATTCTGGCGCTGAACGCCAGAAACAAGCAACATCCTGGCGCTGAACGCCAGGAATGTGCCTAGAGGAGAAAAGCTGGCGCTGAACGCCAGTAACAAGCATGAAACTGGCGTTCAACGCCAGAAACATGCATTACATGGGCGTTGAACGCCCAGAACGTGCACCAATGGGCGTTTAAACGCCAGAATGGTGTACCAAGGCATTTTACATGCCTATTTGGTGCAGGGATGGAATTCCTTGACACCTCAGGACCTGTGGACCTCACAGGATCCCCACCTACCTCGCTCTCTCTCTCTCTCCATTCATGGTCATTCCTTCTATTTTTCATTCACCACTCACTCTTTCCCATAAACCCCATTCACCTTCAAAATTCAAACTTCTCCTTCCCACCCAATCCCACCCATATAGCCGATTCCATCTTCCCTCACTCTCCTCCATTTTCTTCTTCTTCTTCTTCTTCTCTTCTTTCTTCTCTTGCTCGAGGGCGAGCAATATTTTAAGTTTGGTGTGGTAAAAGCATAGCTTTTTTTTGCTTTTCCATTACCATTAATGGCACCTAAGGCCAGAGAAACCTCAAAGGGAAGACAAAAGCTTCCACCTCTAAGTCTTGGGAGATAAAATATAAGCCGTCATAGCTCAGTGGTAGAACATGTGGCTGCAAATCAAGAGATCCCTGAGATACCTCAGGGGATAAGTTGTCCTCCACACAAATATTGGAAGCAACTAAGGGGAGGAACACCAAAATTATTATGAATCATTCAACAGAAGCAAGGAAGAGACATAGAGGAGCTCAAAGAGCACCATTGGACTTTCGAGAAGGCGCCACCCTCACTCAGGTGGATTCATTCCTTGCTTTATTTCTTTCTGTTTTCGGTTTTTAGTATGGTGTTTATTTATGTTTTGTGTCTTTATTTCATGATCATTAGTGTGTAACCATGCCTTAAAGCTATGAATAAAATCCATTAATCCTTCACTTCTCTTAAAAAGAAAAATGTTTTAATTCAAAAGAACAAGAAGTACATGAATTTCAAATTTATCCTTGAATTTAGTTTAATTATATTGATGTGGTGACAATACTTTTTGTTTTCTGAATGAATGCTTGAACAGTGCATATGTCTTTTGATCTTGTTGTTTATGAATGTTAAAATTGTTGGCTCTTGAAAGAATGATGAACAAAGAGAAATGTTATTGATGATCTGAAAAATCATGAAATTGATTCTTGAAGCAAGAAAAAGCAGTGAAAAAGAAGAAGCATTCGAAAAAAAATGGCTAAAAAGAGTATATAGAAAAAGAAGGAGCAGTAGAAAAAGCCAATAGCCCTTAAAACCAAAAGGCAAGGGTAAAAAGGATCCAAGGCTTTGAGCATCAATGGATAGGAGGGCCCAAGGAAATTAAATCCAGGCCTAAGCGGCTAAATCAAGCTGTCCCTAACCATGTGCTTGTGTCATGAAGGTCCAAGTGAAAAGCTTGAGACTGAGTGGTTAAAGTCGTGATCCAAGGCAAAAGAGTGTGCTTAAGAGCTCTGGACACCACTAACTGGGGACTTTAGCAAAGCTAAGTCACAATCTGAAAAGGTTCACCCAGTTATGTGTCTGTGGCATTTGTGTATCCGGTGGTAATACTGGAAAACAAAGTGCTTAGGGCCACGGCCAAGACTCATAAGTAGCTGTGTTCAAGAATCAACATGCTTAACTAGGAAAGTCAATAACACTATTCGAAATTCTAAGTTCCTAGAGAAGCCAATCATTCTAAACTTCAAAGGAAAAAGTGAGATGCCAAAACTGTTCAGAAGCAAAAAGCTACAAGTCCCGCTCATTTAATTATAATTAATATTCATTGATATTTCTGAATTTATAGTATATTCTCTTCTTTTTATCCTATTTGATTTTCAGTTGCTTGGGGACAAGCAACAATTTAAGTTTGGTGTTGTGATGAGCGGATAATTTATACGCTTTTTGGCATTGTTTTTAGATAGTTTTTAGTAAGTTCAAGCTACTTTTAGGGATGTTTTCATTAGTTTTTATGTTAAATTCACATTTCTGGACTTTACTATGAGTTTGTGTGTTTTTCTGTGATTTCAGGTAAATTCTGGCTGAAATTGAGGGACTTGAGCAAAACTCTGAAGAAGGCTGACAAAAGGACTACTGATGCTGTTGGAATCTGACCTCCCTGCACTCGAAATGGATTTTCTGGAGCTACAGAACTCCAATTGACGCACTCTCAACGGCGTTGGAAATTGGACATCCAGGGCTTTCCAGCAATATATAATAGTCCATACTTTATTCGAAGAATGACGACGTAACTTGGCGTTGAACGCCAAGTAGATGGTGCTGTCTGGAGTTAAACGCCAGAAAAACGTCATGATCCGGAGTTGAACGCCCAAAACACGTCATAACTCGGAGTTCAACTCCAAGAGAAGCCTCAGCTCGTGGATAGATCAAGCTCAGCCCAAGCACACACCAAGTGGGCCCCGGAAGTGGATTTATGCATCAATTACTTACTCATGTAAACCCTAGTAGCTAGTCTAGTATATATAGGACATTTATCTATTGTATTAGACATCTTTTGACAGTTTAATCTCTTTGAATATTCGGTCACTTGATCATGGAGAGGGCTGGCCATTCGGCCATGCCTGAACCTCTTTCACTTATGTATTTTCAACGGTGGAGTTTCTGCACACCATAGCTTAAGGGTGTGGAGCTCTGCTGTACCTCAAGTATTAATGAAATTCTACTTTCTTTTATTCAATTCCTCTTTTATTCTTATTCCAAGATATTCATTCGTACCCAAGAACATGATGAATGTGATGAGTTAGATAACCCTCATTATCATTCTCACTTATGAACGCACGTGATTGACAACTACTTCCGTTCTACATGCAACCGAGCTTGAATGTATATCTCTTAGATTCCCCAACAGAATCTTCGTGGTATAAGCTAGATAGATGGCGGCATTTATGAGGATCCGGAAAGTCTCACCTTGTCTGTGGTATTCTGAGTAGGATCCTGGGAATCCGGAAAGTCTAACCTTGTCTGTGGTATTCCGAGTAGGATTCCGGTAATGAATGACTGTGACGTGCTTCAAACTTGCAAGTGCTGGGCGTTAGTGACAGACGCAAAAGAATCAAGGGATTCTATTCCAGTAGGCGCGGGAACCAACCAGTGATTAGCCGTACTGTGACAGAGTGCGTGAGCATTAGTTTTCACTGCGAGGATGGGATGTAGCCATCAACCATGGGTGATGCCTCCAGATGATTAGCTGTGCGAGTGACAGCCGCATAGGATATTTTCCCGAGAGGATTGAAAGTAGCCACTGCTGATGGTGAACCCCTATACACAGCTTGCCATGGAAAGGAGTAAGAAGGATTGAGTAGAAGCAGTAGGAGAGCAGGCGTCCTTGGGCCATACAGCATCTTCATATACTTAACTGAAATTCCTACCAATGAATCTGCATAAGTATCCTATCCCTTTTATTATTCCTTTTTATTTATTATTTATTCCAATAATCACAATTACCCTTTAATCTGCCTAACTGAGATTTACAAGGTGACCATAGCTTGTTTCATACCAACAATCTCTGTGGGATCGACCCTTACTCACGTAAGGTTTATTACTTGGATGACCCAGTACACTTGCTGGTTAGTTGAACGGAGTTGTGTCCACTCGTGCCAAAAATCCTAAGTTCCACAATTCTACAATAAATGCAAATCAAAGAACAGGGATCACAATTTCGTCCACCACCTATCTAGCAAAACTTGTCCTACGCACAATTTCTTTAATTAATTAGTGTCACATAACATACCATACCATATCATATCATATGGCCTTTAATTAATATGCATAACTTCAGTTCCAGATTTTTTAATAAGCAAGTAAACTACATACTAAACAAGAATGCAACTTTACTTAGCTATCACTCAAATTAAATGAGAAATTATAACTTTTAAGTTTACCTGATGAAGGGTAATAGAATCTCTCTATGAGGGACACAATCGTGCTCTTTCCGGAGCCGCTGCTGAACAATTCTCAGTGCAGATGAGTAACCTTGCAGTGCTCTATTCTCCCCAAAAATGTCAACATCACTCTGATTTAAACAACACTCTGCAAAACAAATAATAGCCTCAACAACATCAACAATAATCACAACACCAACCCAAATGAAAAAAAGTTAAAGAAGCTCCCAAGATTAATACTTTGGTTTATTATTAACCCGTTTAACAATGTTGCCTACTTGAGAAAGAGCCTCTTGTCTTTTAGTAGAGAGCTTGGCCAAAGTGGTTGTGTAAAACTGTGAATGGCTCCAATGACAATTACAGAGAAATCAATTCATTTTTAGCAATAATTTTAATAACACAAAATCAATCATTGTATTTCTATTCACAATTTCACATTCAGAAATTTAAAGCAGCAATAGAATAACAAATTCATTTTTAGCAATAATTTCAATAACACAAAATCAATTATTTGATTTTCATTCACAATTTCATATTCAGAAATTAAAAAAAGCAACAACAAAGTAACAAATTCATTTTTAGTAATAATTTCAACAACACAATCAATTATTTAATTTTCATTCATAATTTCACATTCAAAAATTAGAAAAAAAAAGTAGCAACAGAGTAACAAAAAAATTTATTCAACAATTATTACTACAAAAAAAAGATTAATACCTAGGGCTAGAAGCTGGATCCTGGAAGGCTGAAACAGGACAGAGATGGCGGTGGTGTGGAAGTGGCTGGGGACAGTGGCTGGGAAGACAGTGGCCAACAGGTGGTGTGAAACAGAGCTGGTGCTGACGGGAAGTGGCTGCGCAACAGAGGCAGGAGGTGAGACCAGTAACACCCTAACTTTTAGCACCTCATGATCGTACTAAAAGCTCAGGCATTACTTACCTCTAAACCTTTTTATTCTATACTATTTTTATTTAATATTGAGCCTTCGCGAATTCGATATATGTGTTTCTTCTAAAAAATAAGCAAAAATATATAGTAATAGTGGATATGTGGTTGTAAGTGTGTATCTCAATTATCATCATGGTTCTGAAAATCGGATCGGACCGACCGGTCAAACTGGTTCAACCGAGAACCGACAGTAATAACGATCCGGTCCAGTGCTTATAACCGCTTGGAAAAGAACTGTTTGAAAACCGTTGAACCGGCCGGGAACCAGTCGGTTGGACCAGACCTGTAACCGGCTGATGAGCGGATAATTTATACGCTTTTTGGCATTGTTTTTAGGTAGTTTTTAGTAAGTTCAAGCTACTTTTAGGGATGTTTTCATTAGTTTTTATGCTAAATTCACATTTCTGGACTTTACTATGAGTTTGTGTGTTTTTCTGTGATTTCAGGTAATTTCTGGCTGAAATTGAGGGACTTGAGCAAAACTCTGAAAAAGGCTGACAAAAAGGACTGCTGATGCTGTTGGAATCTGACCTCCCTGCACTCAAAATGAATTTTCTAGAGCTACAGAACTTCAAATGGCGCGCTCTCAACGGCGTTGGAAAGTAGACATCCAGAGCTTTCCAGCAATATATAATAGTCCATACTTTATTCGGAAATTGACGATGTAACTTGGCGTTGAACGCCAAGTACATGCTGCTGTCTGGAGTTAAACGCCAGAAAAACGTCATGATCCGGAGTTGAACGCCCAAAACACGTCATAACTTGGAGTTCAACTCCAAGAAAAGCCTCAGCTCGTGGATAGATCAAGCTCAGCCCAAGCATACACCAAGTGGGCCCCGGAAGTGGATTTATGCATCAATTACTTACTCATGTAAACCCTAGGAGCTAGTTTATTATAAATAGAACTTTTTACTATCATAATCTCATCCTGGATTGTATTTTGAATCCTGTGATCACGTTTAGGGGGCTGGCCATTCGGCCATGCCTGAACCTTTCACTTATGTATTTTCAACAGTGGAGTTTTTGCACACCATAGATTAAGGGTGTGGAGCTCTGCTGTACCTCAAGTTTCAATACAATTACTATTACTTTCTATTCAATTCTCTTTTATTCTTATTCCAAGATATACGTTGCACAACACTTTGATAAATATGATGATCCGTGACACTCATCATCATTCTCACCTATGAACGCACGTGACTGACACCCACTTCCGTTCTACTTTAGGCCGGGCGCATATCTCTTAGATTCCCCAACAGAATCTTCGTGGTATAAGCTAGATAGATGGCGGCATTCACGGGAATCCGGAAAGTCTAACCTTGTCTGTGGTATTTCGAGTAGGATTCTGGTATTGAATGACTGTGACGAGCTTCAAACTCCTGAAGGCTGAGCGTTAGTGACAAACGCAAAAGAATCAATGGATTCTACTCCAACCTGATTGAGAACCGACAGATGATTAGCCGTGCTGTGACAGAGCATTTGGACCATTTTCACTGAGAGGATGGGATGTAGCTATCAGCAAGGGTGATGCCTCCAGACGATTAGCCGTGCAGTGATAGTGCATAGGACCATTTTCCCGAGAGGATTGAAAGTAGCCATTGATGATAGTGATGCCCTACATACAGCTTGCAATGGAAAGGAGTAAGAAGGATTGGAAGAGAAAGTAGTGAAGTAGAGTTTCAAGTGGAGCACAACATCTCCATACGCTTATCTGAAATTCCCATTCTTGATTTACATAAGTATTTCTATCCCTTTTATTTTCTTTTTATATTTGATTTTCTAAATTCCATAATTTTATCCTCCTAACTGAGATTTACAAGATGACCATAGCTTGCTTCATACCAACAATCTCTGTGGGATCGACCCTTACTCGCGTAAGGTTTATTACTTGGACGACCCAGTACACTTGCTGGTTAGTTGAACAGAGTTGTGACCACACATAGCAGAGAGCCACAAGAATAATTCCATATAAAATAAAGAATACAATATTGTGAGTATCACAATTTCGTCCACCACCGGCCGATTCATAAAAAATAACGCTGTTTTGTTTATTTGTAAAAAAAAAAAAACCCATAACCATTCGCGAACAACCCCCTTTCTTCCCCCAATCATTTGTGCAAGCCCTGGCCTATCTGAAGCAAAAGAAAACCCTAACCGTTCATTGCGCCGCCATTTGCCAGTCATCTCCGCGGCCCTCTTTCTCCTTCTCCGCAGTATCTCCCCCTTCTAGCTCGGCATGTCATCCATTCCCAGGTGACATCGCTGGTCGAGGCCTCCAGCTAGTGCGACGTGGTGTCGCCGTGGTGTCTTCGTCTTTCTGCTGTCAGTGGAAGGTTAGTGAAACTGTGATTTACTGATTTCTGTTGAATCTGTTACTCTGTTTCGGGGTTTTGAGGTTGAATTTGTGATTTTTGATTTCTTGGGTCTTTGTAATACTGCTGATTTATGATTTCTGTTATTTGTTATGGCACTGTGATTTCGTGATCACTGATCAATGTTTGTCACCATCTGTTGTAGTCAGGAGTTTGTCTCCTCGAGTCTTCGTGCATCGCAATTAGGGGAGTCCTCCAAGTCCTTCCCGACAGTGACCTTCATCACATTAACATGTTCATCTGAAATGTTTGTTTTACGGTTTTAAATGGCAAAGTGATGCGAAAAGTGGGTATGGAGGTTATGGGGTTGGGAGCCCTAAAGTTCACTGGATTCCTTAGAGAACAATGCAACAGAATAACATGAGTTTTCAATCAATGTACACTGTTCGAATGCTGAAACAAGTACTAAACTACTAAAATCATTTCTTTTTGTTTTTGCTTGAATTTTAGAAGAAAGAGCAATGTAATGTATTCCTATTTATGATTCCATAAGACCAAGATTAAATTAACAATTCAGGTGGAGTTGAGTTTTGTTTGAGTAATTAAATGTACGAAACAGGAATAGGATTGCTAATTTCTTTTGTGACTTTCATAGTTCTTTTTCCCTTGTTGTGCTGCTGCTGTTGTTATGCTGCTGTTTTATTATGGCACTGTGATTCTGCGATCACTGATCAGTGTTTTGAATTTGGAATTTCTGATTAGTGACTTGTTAAGCTGCTGTTGTTGTTATGCTGCTGTTTTGTTATGGCACTGTGATTGTGTGATCACTGATCAGTGTGTTGAATTTGAAATTTGTGATGAATGACTTGTTAAGCTGCTGTTGTTGTTATGCTGCTGTTTTGTTATGGCACTATTGTTGTTATGCTGCTGTTTTGTAATGGTTGTTGCTGAATGCTAAAAATGAAAATCAAATCAAATGCTGGTTGTTGCTGAATGAGTAGGGTAGCTACTTGCCAATGCCATATATAAATAAACTGATGAATGATGATGATGGTAGTGGAAGGAGAGTCAAAGTGTATAGGTAGTTGGTGATATGTTATGCTTTCTTATTCAATGACTACTTGTTATGTTGATACCTCAACTTGGAAACAACACTAGATCTCGTTTATGGCTTGCTTATCAAGAAAAATCTATTACTAAGAGAGCTCTCTTACAACAGATAAACACAACACTGCCTAAGATTAAACCGAAAAGGTCATCTTGCAAGGTTCAGGTTCATATTCAGTTAGCATAATACCACATAATACATTTTCTAACTGAACTAGCTCAACATTCTTTTGAAATTGATAATCTTTTGTCTCCTGACATTTCTAAATTAGAATCTGAGGTGTTAAGTGATCCTGTTAACCCTCAAAGTCAAAATTTAATATTTAGATATTTCTTTTTACTATTTAACTTTTGAGTTTGTATTTTGATAAGATCATATGAATTTGGTTGATGATTTTTTGTGTAATATTTTAAATTTGGAAGATATTTTAGGATGTTTATTTATAATTTATTTATTATTTTATTCTAAAATATTTTTTCTGGTTGAACCACCGGTTGGACCAGTGAACCAGTGACTAGAGCGGTTTGATAACTGGTCCAATTTTCAAAACCTTGATTATCATATGAGAAACAGTGACACTGGAGTGATATTTGAGTGTGATAATCTCATTCTGTTGCTCACTCTGCGAGTAAGTTTTTTGTCCGAGCTAAAGAGTCAGATATTGAGGAGCGTTTGTATTAGCGGGAGAAAAGAGATCAGAAGGGCATAGGTTGCTAGTACCGATAGAAAATGGAGTTTTTCGGTTTCGTCTATTTTGTCTCCATGGCAACGCGCATGTGCACCTCATGTTTGACATTAATGGGAGAATCATAGTAAAACACACAATAAGAAAGACACTGAGAACCGTCAAAATTACTGTCAAATTTAGCATCGACAATTACTGGCGAATTTTACGTTGGATACAAGGTAGTTTATATTTTTCGAAAATATTTACCGTCGAATTTTACATTTTGACACTAATTTTAACTGTGATTAGTGATCCAAAATATAATTTTGTTAGCACCACAGATACCAATAAATTTACCATCAATTTAGCCGACCGTAAATGAATTTAATGACAACTCTACCTATTTTAAATATCTCTAATAATGAGATATCAAAGCAACACTACTCCATTCAAACTCAAATCTCAAAGAGAGCTTGTGTTGATGCTCTTATGTGTTTTGGTGGTGCTTTGAGCCTTCAAACCATCTCTTATGTATAGAGAAGCCGAAACAATCTAAGCCACACACAAGAGCACTTGGTCATTAAAAATTATTATAAGCAAACATTAGTGGAGATGGATTTTTTCCTATATCCGGCCGACCGGCCCCACTCGGCTCTTTCTACTTAGATACTATCCATTCTATTTTTGTTTGTGAGTTCTAAATTATTGTATCCTAACCCACTTTCTTAAGTACATGCTCCGTCTCTATCATTCCTATAATAATTAAATAAAATTTTAAAATTTACATATATATTCATACAACGACATACGCATTATACACATTATTTTCTCACTGAAAGTAATTATTCCTAAATATCTGATCTGATAAATTTTAAGAGAGATGCAACGACACTCTTAATGCCAATTAATTCATAACCAGTGCGCAAACTAGAGCATCTACTATTTTAATATAATGTGTATTAATAATTGTAGAAAGCCTTAGATTCCTCATTCAATTTGTTGTATGGTTTGTTCATTATATTAAAGATATTAGTTATCAGGTATGTGTAATTACTTCTCTCAAAATTTTTAAGTTTGTATTATGTGATAATGATGCATACTAAGCTAACGGTAATCAATATCTACAATAAAATAATTAAACATAAATAATTTAATAATTTATTTTCAAAATTTATTATTAAATATTAAAAAATATTTTAATAAAGTATTTTTTACATTGAGAAGGTTCACAAATATTTTTTATAGTTAATAATTAAAAAGTAGTTCATAATTATTTTTTGTACTAACCTTCTATGTCAAAACAATGATCTTATCTAATTTTAATATTTAATAATTTTTAATATCAATAAAAATTTTGCTTTAATTTATCGATCAGGATTCTTTAAATTTTTTCTTAACATTTCTTCCCATTCCAAAGAGGATGACAGAATCAAATTGGGTCAGTCTCAAACTTTAAATTTGGTAACCTCCAAATCTAGAGTTCTTCATATTTGAAAGAGACAAATAGTAAAGAAGAGATAGAGAAAAACAAAATAAAAGGAGAATAAGGAAAAGAGGAGGGATAAAGTATATTTTGACTTTGAAATTTGTTAAAAATTTAAAAAAATATTTTTAAATTTTATTTTATTTTAATTTTGTCTAAAAAAATTTCAATTAGCATCAAATATATTCTCAACAGTTAAATTTTTAAAAGGGTAAAGTATATTTTTTGTCTTTAAAGTTTGATAAAATTTTCAAAAATACTCTTAAGTTTTATTTTGTTTCAATTTTATCCCAAAAGATTTCGATTTGTATCAAATATACTCTTAACGACTAATTTTTCAAAAAGTTTAAGACCAATTCAACAACAATTTCATAAGAACAACCCTTAACACAAGCAAATCAAGTATAATTTTCATACATTATTGTTAGATTGGTCTTAAATGTTTTGAAAATTTAGCCATCGAATGTATATTTAATGTAAATCGAAACTTTTTGAGACAAAATTGAAACCAAATAAAACTTAAAAAGTATACTTTATCCTTTTTAAAAAAATTAAGACCAATCTAATAATAATGCATAAAAATTATGCTTGATTTACTTATATTGAGAGTTGTTCTTATAAAATTATTTTTGAACTAGTCTTTAATTTATTAAAAAATTAATCATTAAGAGTTTATTTGATACAAATAAAAAAATTTTAAGATAAAATTAAAACAAAATAAAATTTAAAGCGATTTTTAAAACTTTAACCAAATTTCAAAAATAAAAAAATACTTCACCTAAAAAAAATAAAAGGAGAGGGCAAAACTGAGGGCGGAGGAAATGACAATCGCCGCCATCTCGAACGATCAAGGCATGGAGGAAGAGGGAGGGTTTTGTCACCAATGAAGAAGAAGATAGGTGGAGGAGGAGCGCCACGTCATTTCCAAACACGGGTCCAATCCCCACTTTGACGACATCACCACCACAATCAACAAACAACAATAGCACTATGCCTTCATAACTATAATTACAACAATTTCTGAATTAATTTTTTTTAATTTTGATCTGAATCTGAATTCAAGGGAGGTATGGAATTCAAGACGAGGGAGAAAGAAAAGAGGTGGATGTATGGGATCACGGTGAGGTGGAAATTGAGAGTAAATGCAAAAGAAAATATTCTAGAGACCGAAGCAAGATGGATTAGAAATATAAAAAGATTTTGTTAAGTAGAGAATATTTTTGTGAATAATGTGAACAATGAACTTTAAAATTGAACTAATAAAATAAAAATACACTACGCTCTTAAATTAATTACCTAAATTTTAATATTAGAATAACCATCCGCACACCTAATGAATTAAACATCCGATATATCTATTGTTTACATTGTTTAGTATTTTTATTATTTACCTATACTTTTCAAAATTTAATATATTTTTTATATAAAAAAAAATAAAAAATTAATAATTAGATATTTTTATTAACAAAATTAATTTTTATGAATATAATGTTAGTTAAATTTTTGTAATTAATTTTAGCAGTGTTCGAATTTTTTGTAATTAGAAATAATTATTTTGTCGATTTCTATAATTTTATCAAATTTTTAATTAAGTATTTATATTTTTTTAATTAGATTCTTATACCATATCCGATTTTGTAATTAAATTCATATTGTGATAAAAATATTAAAATTAACAGAATATTCTGTTAAACTATAAGAAATATTCAGCCAAATATTAGGTATATTCATTTTGTTTAACAGAATATTTTGTTAATTCTAACATTTTTATTATAATAGAAATTTAATTATAAAATTTAATATATTATGACAATAAAAAAATAATGTAAAAATTTAATAAAATTATAAGAATTTTAGAATAATTAAACCCTCAAATTATTTCTGACAAGTTGTAGTCTTAAAATATCTATGAACATGGATAATGTTAAAATAAATTATAAAATATGATGTGAGAAGTTAGTTGAATACAAATGTGTCAATATGTTGAAGTTATTGCCGAAGAAGTTGTTGGTTGGGGCATTGGATTTTTGGTAGGAGATTTCTCAAGGTAGTGGGAAATTGGATCGTTGGATGTGTATTTAGATAGTCTAGTTGATTTTGTTGGTTCTGTTTTTTGCGTGGTTCTCTGTTTGTAGGACCATGTGTTTAGCACTTGATAAATACATTTAATATTACACGTCAGTTTTAGTTGTAAGTAGATTTTTCATATCAAAATATATTGACTTCATTTTGGTATTACCTCAGTTATATGTTATCTCTATCTTTCAAGAACGTCAAACAAATAAACCAAATTAATTAATATGGTTTAACTATACAATAGAAAATATGAGAATTTAATTAGTAACTCTATTTTAATTTTGAAAGTTAGCTCAGATACTTAAAGTTGTCTCACAATCATTATCAAAACTATATCCTCAATTGATATGAAATTTATAATATGTCATGAAATAGTATCGTATTGATAATGAAAAAAAAATTAATAAACATATTAATAAAATAATAAAATAATATTTTAATTTTCTTTAATTAAATTTGTAACATTTATTATTTGGTATATATTCATTATCTTGATTCAAAGATAATTAGAATATTATTATTTTATCATTTTACTAATATTTTTATTTTAGATGAACTTATAAATCGATTAATAATTATGTCTCTAACATATCATTGATGCGAGAATTTTTTTTTAGATTTGTATAAATTTAACATAGATTTTTTTTAATTTGTCTTATACTGTATTTTTTTAAATCAACAAATATTAGACTTTAATACTATATTATAAAACTATTTTTCTAAAAAATAATATAAATAATTATATTTCTATGTATAAAATTTAGTAGATTACACCATAAAAAATTATAATCTAAACTAAAATCCCAATTGATCAAAACAAGCTATACATGAAGATTATTCTTGAAATTACAATATAATTGGATTTTGGCCTATTGTATATATCAAAAATGTTATTTGTATATACACCAAAAATAATTACTAAAATTAATTATATATAAATATATATCTTGTTTAAATTATTTTTAAAATATTTTATATTATATACATCTCCACAAATGACATATTAAGGTTTAAAAATTCAAACAAAAAAACCATCATTGGATCTCATCTCTACATATCTAACTACATCTAAGAAATTTTTTTTTCTAATAAGACAAAAGAAGATGAATATTCTTTCACAAAGGTTACCATAGCCCATAGGTGCTCTTGAATTATTAGTATGACGTCATAAATGATAGTGACACATAATCATACTATACCAAAGATTATATGTTTTGGGGTGGTTTTAATAAATCAATTTGAGGTAGGTCAACATAATTATATAAATGATGATATATCCAAAAGAGAAATTGAAATGATCCTCATCAGTTGCCAAAAATGACCAATAATCCTTTGTTCTTCCACAACACAGATTTTTGGGATCAAGATTCATCATACACTGCCTCCTTTGGGTTCCAACCAATGAAGGACAATGATTGTGTTGGTTTTGATGAACCATTTGAAGATTCTTTATCGTTTGACATGGTTGACTTCTCATCATCATCATCATCGGAATCAAAAACCCTAAAGAAGGAGAAGAAACACGAAGAACAAGAAGAGGAAGATGGTAAAAGAAGAGGAAGAAGAAGTTACATAGGAGTTCGAAAGAGGCCATGGGGAAAATTCGCAGCGGAAATTCGAGACACAACAAGGAATGGAAGAAGGGTTTGGCTTGGAACATTCGAGAGTGCTGAAGATGCTGCTTTGGCTTATGATCAAGCTGCATTCTCCATGAGAGGCTACTCTGCTCTTCTCAACTTTTCTTTCCAGAGGGTCAAAGATTCTTTGCAAGGAATCATCATGGATAATTCTGATTCCAACAACAAACACAAACCCTTTTCTTCTTCTTCACCTGCACTTGCACTCAAAGAGAGGAACTCCCTCCAAAGAAAATTGGCATCATGGTCCTCAAAGGCTAATAACAAGAACATCAAGAACAAAAACAAGGATTCATCATCATCATCATCATCATCTAAGGAATCTTCATCAACTACTACTACTACTAATAATAATAACAACAATAGTGGTGGTGTCATGGTTTTAGAAGATTTGGGAGTTGAATATCTTGAGTATCTACTAAGCATTTCAGAATCTCATCATCATCATCAAAACACAACAAGCCCTAGCTACTCCATACTACCACAAAAATGAAGTCTGTCTCATTCGCCAGGTGTGGTCGGCTACAATATCCAATCATATTTTAGTGTCTTTTATTTCACTCAATTTTCTTTTGTTTTTTCTCCTTTTTTTTGACAATTAGTATCTTATTTAATCTACTAAATTAGTAAAAATCTTAGAATAATTCAAAAATATTATAATATTTACAAGCTGGTATATTAAGTTCTAAAATATTAGAACAATTTTTGTTCTGTTATAAAATTTTATTATATATTGGATAAATTACGACTATAGCAATAAGTTAATTATAAAAAATTTCTAACAACTAAATAAAATAGACAATTTTTTATAATATTAAACAGATAAAAAAAATCAGAACTTGTTTTATGTAGTATTCATTAATTGTTACCAAAATTAATGAATACTAGATAAAGCAAGTTCTGAAACTATATTTTTGAATAAATAAATATAGAATTAGGGCATGCATGCCCAAAATTAGTTCCCTTCTATAATAGGTCCTTTCTTTCTTTGTTGATCCACTTAAGAAAGAAATGTTGTCAAATTATTGTTATAAGTTATATAAGAAACCTACCATTTGCTCTTCATCTTTATTAGTTGAACTCAAATTGTTCTCCAAAATTGGGTGGTTCCTCCTCTATATAGTTTGCTTTTGCATACATATAACTATCATGGTCTTAATAAACTGCAATTCACAGCAACAAATACAACCAAATTAGCCATAGTATTATTGTAGTGGTAACTGAGACAACTTTATTTTTTTGTAATTTTTTAATTAGGGTTGTAACTACAATCAAAGTCATCTAATATATTCTTGCTGAAGTGTATGTTCTTCATCTTACACAGACTTAGTTTGCTTTGAAAAAAAACTCAAGTCATTAGTCAACAAATGGTTTCAGCATGAAATTAAATCAACACAGAAAATACCAAAACTAACCTTCATCCCAAATAGAACACAGAAAAACAACAATATATGAAAAGTAACTCAAATTATATATTGCATGATATAGCATTTAGTAATTGGTTATGAGGCATATTGCATTATAAGCATTCAACAAGTATAATTAATTACTTACAAAGGCCTTAGGTTGAAGATGATGATGCTTCTACAAAAAACAATTCTCAACTTATAATGATTTATATACTTGCACAGAAAAATACCATACATTCAAAATTTTTGTCTAAGTTGTATCACATGTGATTATTTTTTGGAATTTAGAGATTATTGTAAGCATTTCAGAGTCTAATCAAAACACAACAAGCCCTAGCTATAACTGCATATACAATGATTAAACCATGTTATTGTGTTTGTGTTTCACTAAATTTTCTTTTCCTAATTTTTTGACACTATCAAAAATTCTGAACTGCAACAACAATTACAAGATTCAGTAACAAGTACTATCACTATTTTCATACCAGGATAATCACAATCCTGATTGCAACCAATTTAAAACCATCATGGTACAAACTATTAGAATTGAAATTAAATAGGTCTAACTCAGCTCTAAAAACTAGTTCATAGAACAAGAAGTGTTTTATATAATTATAAATTCTCTAAAAACCTTATGCTTAAGAGAACTTATAATACACTCTTTTTCGCTTAAAAATGATCATAAAAAACATGAACATTTACAAGTGAATAATCTAATAACATTAAATTGGATAAACTCTCACCAACACATTTATCAGCAATTACCAATAACCACACAGTCTTAAAACATGCACAACATATATATAAAGGATAAGAAAAATCCATGCTTTAAGAATAAGATATACAAATTAATATGAAAAAGTTTAGGGAGCTAACTACAACATAAGCCAATAATTCAAACTAATTCTTTTTATTTCTAGTTTCGTAAAAATTAGTATAATAAATTCTTTTTTTATAACAGACCTGTTTTTCAACTAATTGACTCTAGTTGGCTAGAGTTAATTCTCTAACAGAACCGTTATAATATCAAACACTTTCACAGTCACATATATACATATCAGCATAGAGTTAAGTAAGCAAATCAATAGAGCTTATAGTAGTTTAGTACCTTATGTATTTTATATTCCATCTCATCATATCTGGATTATCCCCTTCTTCACATCCTGTTTGTAATTAATCAAAAGGAAATGAGAGGATTTCACAGCCACAATAACCGAAAAAGCATTCAATATATGTGCAATATCAATCTCAGTAAATGATAGAAAACAACACACATCACTAATGACATTAACTTCATTAACCTATGCATGCAAAGAAAGCATTCTTTAGTTTCTTACTTTTGGGATAATAATGAGAAAAAGAGTGTTGGTTATGCTAGAATTCATTTTGAGATACAAAAATTATGGTAGCGTTTGGTAAAGAGACAGAGACTGAAAGACTGAGACTGAGAGACGGAGACTAAGAGACATAGACCGAAATAAATTTCAGTATTCTGTTTGGTGCAAAGTGAGAGATAGAAATTGAAACAAAAATAAAACTCTAATTTAATTTGTACAAAGAATAAAATTAGAATTAATTAATTGAAATAAGGATATTTTAGGTATAAAATGTTATTAAAATTTCAGTCTCCATCTTTAAAAATTTCAGTCTCCTGTGTTCCTACTTTTTGGAGGTATTGAAATACTAAAATTTTAGAGACAGAAACAGAAATTTTAGTACTAATTTCTGAGCCAACAAACATTATACTCTGTCTCATTCTTTCAGTTTCTGTCCCAATACCTCAAAACAAACACTACCTATTAGAACTCAGATATCCCAAAAACTAATTTGTGAGGTGAGAGATACTCACACTTCTAATTTTTTTTAGATGTCCTATCTTTCATGGACTTAAAACTTGTAATACATCTCAACAATATTGGATGGATTAAACCTTAACATCATATTAGAATTAAGATTAAGTGACACTAATTTAATTTTAAAAGTTAGTTCATAAAGTGAGAGATATCTCATATTTATAAATTATTTAAAGACCTTATTATATTCTTGAGAGATGTAAGACTTATAATAAAAGTATTTCATATATACTAAAATTCAATCATTAAATCAATTATTATAAATTTGTGTATATTTATATATATTTATTCAAACATTCTTTTAGCTATATAATCAATCACCAAAATAATTAAACATTCCATAATAAAAATATTCAACCGACAATAAATGAATAATTAAACTTGTTTATAATAATATATTAAATATGATTTCTACACATAATGGCTAACTAGTGACTAATTTTATGTATATATAACATAATTAATTCAGATAATATCTAGATGTGTTGTATAGTACACAATGAAAAGTACATATTAATAAACGAAGAATACAATCTAATCATAACTACAAAATCAATTCAATATCAAATTAAATCAACATAAAATCATAACAAAATATACTTTATCTCATGGCGATAGAATGTATTTCAAGGTTAATTAGGAACATGTGAATACTTAATTAAGAGACACTAGCTAGATTTATTTGATTATGAATTATGGGGGCTTTGAAATATAAGAGGTATACTTTGTAGTTTGGATATGAAGTAATCATTAATGGAGTATTCCATGAAAAAAATACTAATTCATCAATAACACAAGTTTTTTCATTTTATTTAACCACACCTCCATAATTTTTATTGAAAGTTTTGATAACATAAAATAACAAAGCAAAAACTTCACATAAACACAAATTAAATCAATAAATGCTTAATTGATGCCATGAACTAATTATTAACACCTACACATAGATGTAGCAAGCAAAGACATCATCACATTCAACACTGTTACCAATATACCTAAACGATTCAAATCAAATATATTCTCTAATTAAGAGCATCACCAATTTAATGATGATTAATTAATAATTAATCAATTAATTAACCATAGTTAATAATCGAGCACCATATATCCCATTTCCAGTACATGAATACAGAAAGAAAGACAATGCTATTTATTGATCCTTAAGCTTCCTCAAAACTTGAGTAGTGAGCTTGTTTAATTTATTAGGCCAAATTAAATTAAAAGGGTTGTGTATGATTATTGTTCTTCAAGAAATTAAATACTGCATAGCTATTACTCAAAATCCAAAATCTTAGAAATTAGACAACAATTAAAAAAACAACAATTCTTCTTGTCGGAGTCATAAACTTACATAACAAAAAAAAAACAAATAGAGAATTGGAATTTGAAAATCCAAATTCTAGTTCATATAACAAAATTGAAGTGAATTTACATATATACATAATAATTTATAAAATTATTAGGCACCATATATCTATCTAAAAATCATCATCCCTCTCCGGATTTGGATCCTCTAAAGTTTGAATTTCACTTTAGAGAGTAAAGTGTGATCTCTCACCATTGATTTCATATGTGGGACCAAGAATAAATATGAAAGAGAAACTATTTAAGGGTAGAAGATTACACTTTACTCTCTAAAGTGAAATTCAAACTTTAGAGGATCCAAATCCTCTGTCTCCACCCATAAATATCATACATTTTAATATATTTTAAGATCTATTATTCTTGTAAATGCCGTTTAATGCATGGAATTTGTACGGATTAATTCTCATTTGAATCAAATTCCAATAGGAGAATAATAATCCCCTCAGCTCACACACCGAAAAACACAATAAAGCCTTAATTTCCTTTCATTAATTATTAGTATATATATATAATACGAAACACTAAAATGACTTTGATTCTAAAATCACCCCATATATATATGATATAATAATAATAATATAATTCTCCACGGAAAATTAAAGGAAGAAAGAAAATCAAACCTACCTCATAATAATGTAATCCACCATTATTGCCGAGCAACTAATCTTGAAGAAGTAATAAAGGTACTTGGCAACACAAGTTAATTTGATTGTAGTGTTCATATCTACTATCTTATGAGTAGAAATGAAAAAAGGGAACTGAAGAGTGAAGAAGAAGAAGAAGAAGAGGGGTTTAATGTGCGAAACATAGGGTTTAACAAACATAGATCTAATTGAGAGAGAGAGAGAGAGAGAAAGAGAGTGAGAGTGTCAAAATCTATGACCACAAACGAACCGTATAATAATAATAATAATAATAATAATATGATTATTTATATGAGAATATGAAAACGAAATGATGCCTAATATACCACACACACCTAACTACTTTATCAATTATTATTATATTATTATATCTGCTATGGGGTTATTCAAATTTTTTTAAAATTAGTTTCCTTTTATTTTAAGGATTAATAATAAGAGTTTAAGTTATGTGATAAAAATAAAATGTGAAACTTTTTCTTAGTTTTAAAGTTCTAATATGAAAATCTAACATAATATGTGCTGAAAAATTATATTTTAGAGTTTCATCACTAGTCGTAGAAAATTATTTTAAACAAGAGGATGTTATGTCTTTTAAAAGGATTTGAATTTTCTAAAATTTGAATTTTATTTTAGAAAAAAAAGTATGACCTTCTATTCTTAAATAATTTCTCTTTTATATTTATTTTTGGTTCTACACATATTTAAGATTTAAGAATAGAAGTCATATTTTACTTTCTAAAATAAAATTCAACTTTAGAGGATCTAAATCCCCTTTAAAAATAAATAGTTTTGAGGGAAAATAAAGTTTATTTATTAAATACTGAAATTAAATGAGTGCTGTATCGAATTTTAAATTTAATAAATCAATTTTGTCAGTTTCATTTTTTAAATTTGAGCTAATTGGGTTAAGATTTCAATAGAAATTGAAGAGAATACGACAACGAAAGTAAAGGAAAGGGAAGCAAATGATCCACGTGTACAACCTGATAACTGTTTATTTATTTATTTATTTTCTTTAAGAGTTTGAAAACGTGAGTCAAAATATCGATATTATTTGTCCATCAAAAAAGAATTATTGATATTATTTTGAAAATGTTTATTTCAAACCGGAGTATCTAAATTATTATTAATTATTGATTAAACGATATAAACAGAATTTATTAATCAACTGTGTACTTTAGTCTTTAGCGTCCAATATTTACTATTTTTAAATTACTCGTCACTAATGAGTTTAAGAAATATATGGAAAGAAAACTCAATAAGTTTTTAAAAATTTGAAAAATGAAAAAATCAGTGATGTTTAATTTAATTTTAATTTATACACAAAAAATAAAACATTAATTCTTAAAATTTACCGATAAATTTTTAACAATGCATAAATAGACATATTCTACCAATTTTGATTAAATAATTATGAATTTAACTTTTATTCAATTTATTAAAAACTTAAAAGTTACATTTTTCATAGCTTTTAGTAAAATATATTTTTAAAACACATTTAAATTAATTTAATAGTACAGTTATTATATTATAGTAATTAAATAAAAACTGAAATTAAGATTTTAGTCCTAGATCTAAAGCAACTAGGTAAGGGTGACTCGATTCACTTTATAGGATTTTTTATGGACCAAAAAAAAAGAACTCACAGATCAATCATTTATACATAATATATATTGAGATATAAAATATATAAAATAATATATATATTTATATATAAATATATAGTGATTAATTTTTAGTGTATAATTTTTTTTTTAAGAATTGAAATCGAGACCATATGTTCAAATTGGAAAAACTAACTAATTTTCAAAATCCTCCAGGAGCAGGTGAGATTCTCAAGCTTCAAAATAAAGGCATTCTGTTATATGAACGAGTGGAGCAAAATTGCGAGGCATTCTGTTATAAAGGGTGATTTAGATACAATAGAACTATAATTATTTAGGTGTGGATTCAGCAAAAGGATTAATCTTTTTATTTATCTTGATGGCAATGCGAAATGGATAAATAAAGAGTTTTACTTTGTAGCTTATATATCGTGTTATTGCTGTGTGTTTTTTTTTAATTACAATATTAGTGTGAAACATATTTTGTTAAAAAACTGTGTTTATATAACCCTTTCTTAATTCAACTATACAATATGACGTTAAAGGTTGCTAATCATCAAGTGTTTTATTATCTGGATATATAATATTATCGAATGGACAATTTTAGTGTTAGATGTTATATATACTATGGGTGAATTCTATATTAAAATAATGATTGAAAAGAAAAACGAAATATAAATATTTTGATATATTTTGAATGGTAAAAATTCAATTACAGTTAATTTTACGTAAAATTGATAGTTGAGAGTTGTTAAATAATTTAATTGATTTATCTAAATTTTCATCTAACGATTTTTAATTATCAATTTCACATAAAGTTAACTGCACCTGAATTTTTACTATTTTAAATATGTTTGTATTCAATTTTCTCTCTTTATTTGGGTCAAGATTTAGTACAAATATCAAAAAAATAAATAAGTACTCATTTATTAAAAAGTCACGCAATTTTAAGCTCCTGACAATTTGAACATGGGAATTTAAGAACTTCAATTTTTTCACTCCTTTAAGATGAATCAAATGTGCGTAGGCTAAATTCAATTATTAAAATTAATTATTAATATAAATATATATTAAAAATAAATTAAATAATATATATTTATATATAAATATATAATAATTAATTTTAATAACTAGTTTTAATAATTAATCTTAATATATAAATAATATTTTTTTTAATATTCATCAGTTTTCTTACAAGGACATCGTTGAACCCACTCCTAAATGTGGGTTTCAAACATGGAATCACAATTTTGCATCATTGATAATATAACAAATTGTAAGAGTCTTCTGTAAAACTAAAGAAATTCGAGATTTCAAATTCCATACATTATAACTCAAATAATTAATAAATCAAACACCTAAATTCAATTCCTATATTACATAACATAAATTAACCATGCTAAGTATTCATTAAATTTAACGACTAAAATTAACCACAAATATAAAGTATACATTAAAAATAAGTTATATTACACATGTATTGATACATAAATACATAATAACTAAATTTAGTTATTAATTTTAATATATAAATAACATTTTAAAAAAAATAATTCACAAGCCATATAATTTGCAATTATGCTTATTCATAATTATTCTGATTACTGTATTTTTCACATAAAAAATACGGTAAATAAAAAAAATTTTTATATCTTTTATATAGAATCATTCATTACTTGAATCCTACAATTCTATTATATAAATTTAAGTAGTCTCTATTCTAAACATACAACAATTTAAATTAATATCAATTATATAAGTCTCAATTATATTAGACATTAAATTGAATTAAAATTTAATTGAGTTTAATCACAGTAAAGTTATTAGCTAAAGATACATACCTATATGGAGAGAAATCTACTGAACAAAAAATGATCATCAACGCAATTACTGAGTCCAACAATCTGGCATCCAATTAATTATATACGCATTAGTCATCTTTAAAAATTAAAATAACTAAATAATTAATAAATTATAATTTTTTAGATTCTAAAAAATCACACATACAAGATTTTCTTCTCAAATAACATTTATGGTAAACATATATAAAGTAAAAAGTAAAAGTAAACTTTTACTCAAAACCTTTTTTTTTTTTGACATTATATGGGTTGGGTCACAACCAGGACTAACCTTTTTAATCTAAGTTTTGATGGTGACTTATATATACATAATTTAATTTTCATGTATGTTAATATACAAATTTTTTTTAACAGACAATCAATCAATTAGATCATCAGTAAAAGTAAGTAATTATTAAATTTATTATTTAAAAATTTATTTAAATATATAAATCTGATTAAATGATATTAATATATTAAAATTAAACTCTTATATACATCTTGTGTACAAGAAATAAAATTAGAAGGGTTATAAATTTTTATGTTGAAAATTCTGCAGTTCAATATGTTCTAACAAATTTTAATATCCTTGGCCTTTAACTATGTTGAATGTCCTAGTCTATGTACTGTATTAGAAATTGTTTAGACGAGTTTTTAAATTGATTTTTTTAATTATATTTAAAAAAATTAAAAATAAAAGTAATTTGATCTTTGAATATTTTATTATGTAAAAGTATTTTTTATTTATTAGTTATATTTTAGTATATATAAAATTATTTTTTGTTTATTTATTATGTTAAAATATTTTTTTTAAATATTTTTTATTTTATTGTTATAAAATAATAACTAAATAAATGGACAACAAAAATAAATAAATAAATAAATAGTGCGCTTTATTGACATGGTTCTTCTGAGTTCTGACCTCATGGGATTTTAATATAATAAATTAAAATTAAAGTACTTTTGAGAAAACGCCAAATTCTCATTGGAATCCGTTCATTGGTTACAAGTCAGCAGGATTCATCAAATCCTTAACTTGGTTACACCTAAATTTTATAACTTTTGAGAAAATATCCATAACTTACAAAAAAAAATTATTACTTTTATTACAAAAAATCTAAAAAGATAAAAAAGTTGAATAATATAAAAAAAACAAGATGAGGGCGATAATAATAATAATAATAATGACTTTTTTAGAAAAAGAGATTATTTAATATTTGAGTAAATAAATAAATTATTTTGTATAACAAGAAAAAATCGTAGTTCTTCCATTAAATAAATAAGTAAAAAATATTAAAAATGAATATTTTTAATAAGAAAATTAAAAATTACTTAATATTAACTTAAATACAAAATAAATATAAAAATATTAATTACTTAATATTTTTCAATAAATAAATAATAGCAACTGATTTTTAAAAAAATGTGTTTAAATTTATCTGTTGACACAGCCACTAATTTATCAAAATAATCTTTATCTATACTTTTTTTATTAACAATAATAACTAAATATTCCATAAAAATGTCACAACAATATTTTTTTAAACATTTAATTGAGTGTAGAAAATAGGTCCTATTAACAAGTTTAAATTAGTGATCACAAATAAATTTAAATAAAGTATTACTTTTTTTATAACTTAATTATTATAAATGTTTTTCTAATGTGCGTGTACCATATATACTCATATTGAAAAGGCATACGGAGGAGGATTAAGCACCAAGTTTTTGGTCAACCGCTGTTTACTCTTGTTTAATAATGCAAGATTTCATTAATTTAATATAATATATATATAATATATTATGTGCTGAGATCATTAATTAATAATTAATAATTAGTTGTACTTCTTAACTCTGTACTCTTTTCTGGTAGAATGAAATAATTCCTATTTTAGAAACTACATATGCTTTTTATGGAACCCACGGCTGCTAACCAAGCATGGTATGCCCAAAACTAAACAGCATCATATTACAATATTTTATGGGAGCCCAATAAAATTTTATTTAATTTCTAATATGCATATTAGACACTTAAAACATAATAATAATAATAGAGGGACATGAAATGATAATTAGTACTTACATGTGTATATATATAAATTTCTGCTCTCCTCCTTCATGAGTGCAAGTTTTCTTCTTGAACCTTAACAAGTAAAAAATAAAAAATAAATAAAAAAATAAAATAAAAATAAATGATATAGTAAGTTATATAAAGAAGGAAGGATGAAAATAAACAAAATAAAATAATTTATAATCCAACCTTTTGTATTGTGATGATGTTCTTCAATTCCCATGCATGATAACTCACCAAGTGGAAAATAACAAAACTATTAGAGAGGAAATGAAGTGAAGTATAACTCACCAAGTGATACACACACATTTTCACCACTCAATTTCTTAATATAGCACCCACACTAAGACAAAAATGCAAGTTCAATTGACAAGTTTTTTTTATAAACATATAATAATAATAGTTAAAGTAGTAGCAGGTGTATCTAGTCACAAATACAAATGTGTGTAAGACTTGTGAAAAGTAACTGACAATAGGTGCATGCATTCATCCATGAACATTATTCCAAAGCTCAAATGCATTGATACATAGTAATAATTAGAGGCTGCTATGCTTCCATATATGTCCACATACATACACTTCTCTCAATCTCTCATAGCTAATAGTAGCGGATTAATTAGAATATAATTAATTAATTAATTAATTATAATGTTTAATTAAAGAGGTCTAGTTATGAATAGGTTGCACTTGTTAGTGAAGAAACATTGAACATTGTAAAGTTTGATAGTAGCATGCATGCATGTATCCATAAAATGAAACTCTCATTCATATAATGAATTGAGTGATATCATCATTTCATCTTTCTATTATGATACATTGGTTGAATTCTATTGCGCATAATAATAAAAATTTACAACTTGGGGCAATAGTACTATAGTAAGATTCGTGAATCTATCTTTTCAAAAATATTTTTGAACAATAATTTAATATGAAGAGCGCAAAGTTACTACTTTTAAATATTAAATATTAAATATAAATATACCAATTGGATGAAGTTCTTATTTCCTGGTTGGAGTTCATGCGCTGGAAAACCCAAGAAACACGGAGTTTGCTGACGTGGCAAGGAATAATGTTTTATAATAATAATACTGAAAAATTGCTGTGTATCTTTCAATATTTAATTATTTATCGTACAGCGACTCCTCTCCTCAGTCCTAGCTAGTACTTCATTAAATTCTTTTATATATATATTATACTCCAAATATTTTAATTTCACGTTAAACCTATAACTTTTGATTAATTGACTCATATATTTTTATCGAATAATTTAAATTTTTAAAATAAATAATTTTATAATATCTTTTTTGAAATATTGAATAATAAAATATTATTTTAATACTTCACGTTTTAATTATATTTAAATTTTATTTTAACGTTTAAAATATTTTATTTTTAATATTTTATTTTTATTTTTCGATTAACATTAAATTTTTTCCTTACAAAAATATCATTTTTCTTTCCATTATTATCATCTTATTTTTTAAGATTAAATTTTGATATAATTTTTTACAAATATTATTGAATAATAAGACTATGCAGCTCGTATAGCTAATTAGTTGTATCTTCAAATTAGTAGAATTGTTACGTAAGTTCATTAGAGTCTGAAGTTTGTAGAGGCTGCTAACTCATAACATTAAGTTAGTTAGAAAAGTGCTAAATAATTGTAGTCTAGCTTTTCTAGTATCTATAAAATATGAACTAATTATTTGCAAGTAAATGAGATTAACCATAATTACAACTTCATTTTTGAATCTTTCTCAAGTTTTCACTCTGCACTTCCACTCTTTTCTCATTCCCCATTCAAATTATGCAGCACAATAACAGATTTTGTTATGGTGCAGTGAACGTGGATGTGCAAACGATGACACTTTAGTAGATCTTGCTCCTCCATTGTAAGGTAGAGAGATCGTAGAATTGAGAATCTGCAATTGTGTTCAACTTTGACAAATTAGTAGATAATTTGGTTGATCCAAAACAAGGTCCATGTCAAAATATGAAAACTCAAGTTTTCTTAGCCTCCGATCTTCAAAATTTGGCTCAATTGATGAACCAGCTAGCAACGATGCAAGGGCGCTTAATCTGCAAAACCAAGCACGAATTTGATGCAAGATCGTGCATCTCTGTATTACCTTTATCTGAGTGAAAATTCAGGTATTTCACTCACTCTAAATTCTCTAACTACACTGAATTACCACTAATGGTCCCGATCGGTTTGGATTTCACTGAAGACGAAGAACAAGCTCAGTTTTATAGATGGATCTTTGCCAAAATTCGAGAAATCTGATTGCACGTTTGAAACTTGGGATAGATGCAACACCTTTGTTCTGTCTTGGTTGCATGCTTTTCTAAGTAGTGAGATTTTACAAAGTGTAACGTGGTATAATGTGACATCAGAGTTGTGAAAAGATCTTAAGCACAGATTTTACGAAGGATATTTGTTCAGAATCGTTGAATTGAAAGAAGAAATGTACTCAGCAAGACAAGAAGATTTGTCAATCGCTTCATTTTTTTACAAAGATGAAGGGACTATGGGAAGAATTAGAAGAGTTTCAACCGATTCCATCATGCAATTGTACAGGACATGCACGTGTGGATTAGAGATTACGAGAGGATACAGAAAGCAGTCACAAGTGGTTAGGTTCTTGAGAGGCTTGAATGACGAGTTCGAAAATGTGAGATCACAAATCATCTTAATGAGACCCCTCCGTGATAATACTGTTTTTTCATTATTATTGCAACAAGAAAGGCAAATGTCAAGTTCAGATCATGTTAAAAGTAAGATGTTGGTAAATGTTGTAATTGACAGCAACTTCAACACTAATAGAGGCAACATGAGCGTTCGAGGAAGAGGGAGAGGGCGTGGAGGCAGAGGTCGTGGCTTAGGAGGAAGAAGAACGATCAAGAAGTTCTCTCATTGTGGCAAAACTGGCCACTTAGTTGACACATGCTATCACATGCATGATTTTCCTCCACACTACCAGCAAGATTCAAGCTCAAGAACCATAAATCATGTCACCACTAATAATGAAATTGAGAAAATCAGTAACTCTACTTCAGAAAATAATAGATTAAGTTCTTTATTTTCCAAAGAGCAAAAACAAGCTCTCATTGTTTTATTCCATGATCGTGAAGAGGATCTTGTTCATAACTTAGAACTGGCAATTGAGGCACAAGCCCCATCCCAAGGTATATATCACATTCTTTTCTTAGCCAAACATAAATTGAAATCAAATGATTGAATTCTGGATAGTGGTGCTATTGCACATATCTCTTTTTTATTGAAATTCTTTAATAATTATTATAAAATAAATCCAATTATGCTTCAATTACCAAATGGTTCAAAGATTGTTTCTACCATTTGTGGAACAGTCTCTTTTTCAAGCAATATAAACCTCACAGATGTCTTTTACGCTCCATCCTTTTTTTTCAACATAATTTCAATTTCCAAAGCCACAAAACACTTACCATATAAATTCTTGTTTGACGAGTTGCATTGTGAGATACAGGATCGGAAGAGCTTGAAGATGATTGGAATTGCTGAAGTCAAGGCTGGATTGTATATACTGGAATTCAAAACTCACATTGATTTGGATTTGCATTCCTTTACTAATAAATATGTACCTGTACTCACAGCAAATTCCGTTTTTAGAGATATTTAACACAATAGGTTAGGACACATCTTTTCTGAGAGATTAGACATAATAAAAAAAGCTTATGATTTTTTCATTTCTGATAATGAAAGCATTTCTTGTGCACCTTGTCATTTTGCAAAACAGAAATGTATTCCTTTTCTTACGAGCATTAATAAATTTGAGAATTATTTTGATTCGATGCATGTTGACATTTGGAAACCTTTAGCAATTCAATCTATCAAATGCCATAAATATTTTCTCATTATAGAAGATGATTATAGTAGATTTACTTGAGCTTATTTTATCTTCGATTTGCTTTGAAACTTCATCACAATCATTGAAACTCAATTTCAAAAGAAAGTGAAATGCATAAGATCAGATAATGATAAAGAATTTATCATGCATAATTTTTACAACTCAAAAGATATTTTACATCAAACCACCTGTGTGGAATCCCCACAACAAAATGGTATAGTAGAGAGGAAGCACTAGGATATCTTAAACGTGACAAGAGCTTTTCTATTTAAAAGTAATGTTCCTAAAAATTTTGGCATTTAGCTACTGCTCATGTCATTCATATCATTAATAGAATTTCTAGCTCCCATCTAAATTTAAAAATTTTCTATCAAGTCATGTTTAATAAACTCCCTTGCATCAAACATTTTAAAATTTTTGGCTGTTTGGCATTTGCCTCAACTTTAGCTGCTCATAGAACCTAAATAGAAAAGAGAGCCAAACAAGCTGTATTTTTGGATTTTAAGTCTGGCACTAAAGGGTATCTCCTTATGGATTTACAAACTAATGAATTTTGTTTTATATCATGAAATGTCATTTTCTATGAAAGAAATTTTCCTTTTCACACTAAAGATGCCCCTGACTCTTTATTCACTAACAATTTATCTACTAATAATGCTCAAATTTCAAATAATCATGCTTTACTCTCTGACGACACATTCATATCAGCACATACACCCATTATGCCTATTACAAATAATACACCACCTCATGTTACAGGATCTGCTATTAGCACACCAAATCATGTTTCACATACACCTCACTCACAGTCACATCTCACCACCTCATACACACCTCATGATGCACACGCTAATCATACTCAAACTTTCGTCTTCTTCCTCTTCTCATACATCCACTGTCTCACCAACTTTAGCTCCTAGAAGATCATTGTAAGATTAGAAAATTACCAGCATCTTTGTCTGATTTTCAATGTTTTCAAACTAGTACAGCAACTCAGAATGAGTCCCAATCCTCTTTCAAGGCAAGATATCCACTCTCTCAATACATGCTCTATGATAATTTCTCACCTGCACATAAAATTTTTTCTTTAGCTATTGATTCTATCATTGAACCTCAAAGTTATGAACAAGCAATTCAATATGATTATTGAAAAGAGGCAATCAGATCAGAACTCAAGCTCTTGAAGCAAATAAAACTTGGACTATTACATCCTTACCAAAAGGAAAGAGAGCAATGGAGTGCAAATGGATTTTTAAAACCAAACTCAAAGTAGATGGGACAGTGAAAAGACACAAAACAAGGCTCGTTGCAAAAGGTTATACTTAAATTCCTGGATTGATTTCTTTGACACATTCGGTCCTGTGGTAAAATGTCTACTCTTTGAGTTTTGTTGGCACTTGCAGCATCTAAGGGTTGGTTTCTCCACCAATTTAATGTCGACACTGCCTTTTTACATGGTGATCTCCTTGAGACAGTTTATATGAAGGTTTCTCCAGGTTTATTAGCTCTCCTAAACAATGTTTGTAAGCTTGAAAGATCTCTTTAAGGGCTCAAACAAGCTAGTCGTCAATGAAACCACAAATTATGCTCAGTTCTCAAATCTTTAGGGTACACTCAATCCAAAGAAAATACATCCCTCTTTACCAAAGGCACCAGAGATGATTTCACTTGCATTCTTGTGTATATGGATGATATAATTTTATCTGACAATAATAAGAATGAAATCAATCGGATGAAAAGGTGTTGCATGATGCATTCAACATCAAGGACATAGGTAAACTTAAGTGCTTTTGGGTTTTGAAATCACACGGAGCAAAAAGGGAATTGTCATGAATCAGCATAAATATACTACTGATCTACTCCATGAATTTGGAATGACAAATGCCAAGCCTGCGACTACTCCAGTGAACTACACAACTCCACTGTCCAAATTTTCAAGCACAGCATTAACTGACTTGACTCCTTACCCCATGTTTGTTGGGAGGCTGCTATACCTCATAAATACAAGATCAGACATTTCATTCGCCATCAATAAGTTGAGCCAGTACTTGGACTGCACTACAACAGATAATTCAAAGCAGCCCTGTGCATTTTAAGATATATAAATCATACACCAGCTAGTGGAATAAAGTTCTCTACCGCCTCATCAGATTTGACACTCACAGGATACTTAGATTCAGACTGGGGGACATGTCCAAACATAAGGAGATCCGTCTTTGGATTTTGCTTCTTTTTGGATTCATCTCTTGTGTCATGAAAAAGTAGGAAGCAAACTACAGTTGCTAGATCATCAGCGAAAGTGGAGTATAGAGCTATGGCTTTGACAACATGTGAGGGAAAGTGGCTGAACTACATACTTCGAGACTTTCATACCTCACTGAGCAAACCGGTCACTCTTTACTGCGACAACTAATCCGCAATGCATATAGTCGCCAACCCTGTATTTCACGAAAGAACAAAGCATATCGAAATAAATTGTCATACGGTGATAGATAGAGTACAAGATGGTTCACTAAAGTTACTGTCAATTTCCAGTGGAGAGTAGATAGTAGACGTGCTCACAAAGAGATTAGCTCCAGAACCATTTGCATCATTCTATCGCAAGCTTGGATTGGTTGATATATGCAGTCCATGCTTGAGGGAGGTTCTTGGATGATAAAGCTATGCAGCTCATATAGCTAATTAGTTGTATCTTTAAAGTAGTAGAATTATTACCTAAGTTTGTTAGAGGCTACCAACTCATAGTATTTAGTTAGTTAGAAGAGTGCTAAATTAGTGTGGTTTAGTTTTTCTAGTATCTACAAATACAGAACTAGTCATTTGCAAGTAAATGAGATTAACCATAATCACAATTCTATTTTTGAATCTCTCTCAAGTTCACTCTACACTTTCACTCTTTTTTTATTTTTCGGTTCAAATTCTACAGCATAATAGCAGATTTCATCAAGTATGATTAATAAAAGAAGACATTTTTATCTTTAATGTTTAGTGCTTTCTCTATATTTGGGTCATTTTTGTGATTTTTTTTGTCGGTTATGAAAAATATTTTTAAAAAATATAAAAATTTTAGAAATCAAATTTTGATTAATGTTTTTACTAGGAGTGCACATGGGGTTGGGTGAAATCGGGTTTGCCTTGACCCAGATCCGACCCTAAATAATTATCGGATTTATTTTTGAGACTCTTATCCAGCCCTAAACCTGGTGAAATCACACTATTTTTGGGCCACACTAAAACCGGGTCACAACCAGGTGAAATTCGGGTCTTGATAAATTTTATGTCAAAAAATTATGATGCATTCATCTATAAAGAAGAAAAAAACATACTTGTTACAAAGAAGTTGATAACCATACTTGAATTTGAATTTATCTATAGATTCTAATTTCATATTTTTTTTATCTATTGTCTTTTTTAACAAATGTGATTAAAAATAAAACAATAAGCTTAATAATTAATATAGCATAATATTGGAATTAATTAAAAACATATATACTTTTTTTAGTCCCCCTAAAGTATACATGGATCGGGTGAAGTCGGATTCGTCTTAATCTGGACCCAATCGTAAATAATTATTGGGTCTATTTTTGAGATCCTTGTCCAACTCTAGACCCGATGAAATTATATCAAAGAAACTCTAAAATATTCGAGTCCAAGACGAATCTTCGAACTTGACCGAATCATGTGCATCCCTAATGTTTACATATATTTTTAAACAATTATTTAAATATTTTAACAAAATTTTAGATCAAATACATAAATAATTTAACAAATACAAAAAGTTTACTATTTACAAAAAATGATAAATTTAAAAATGACTTTCATTAGAAATTTACTCATTCAAAAATACTTTTATTAGTAGTGGCTCGTTAAAGTGTTCCTGGGAGTGTTTGTCCATTTCCACCGAATCTAAAACTTAATAGTGTTCGTTGGAAATAGTAGCAAATTTAGGGAGCAGGTTGCAAGTAGAGCTAGTTACGACAATTCAACTGTAAATCATTTTCACAAAGACAGATACAATGAACATGTCCAAACATCGCAAAGATCACTTGAATTTGGTACACATGGTACTAACTTAGTGTCGTTATAATAATGAATCAAATAGTTTTTATTTATCTATTTTTGATTGTTCTGTTTATAATTATATTATATATATATACACTACATAGGATCTACTGAGAATTTGGTCAAGGCCTGTTAATTTTTCTTGGTCAAGTCATGCTATTTAATAATAATTATTAGTACCCACTTTTCATTATTATTACTATTTTATTCCTTGCTTCCATGTAAATGGACCAATAGCCGCCACTATCCATTGATGATGCAAACGTATATACCCATGAACCTAGACAAAATTATTTTTAATTAATTTTTTTGTCATTAAATATTTTTTATTTATATAATACTACTGTATGTATTATTATGTTATAAAAGAATTTAACTATATCTAAATATTATTAGAATACATGTTAATATTAGCGATATATAAAATTTTTTGTTAAAACACTAAAAGGTTAAGTTAATTATTATTATGTTTAATTTCAATTCATTTATTATTTTAGAAAATTTTAAAATTTGTAAATTAAGTTAATTATTACTAATACCGGATATATACTCGTTTAATTTGGATTATAACTTAATCCCAATTGCCACGTGTATTTTGCAGATGCTAATAATATTCCAAGATGCATGAATATTGTTGCACTTTTTCACTTTTTCAGATGCTAATAATTCCTAGATGCATGAATATTGTTGGACTTTTCCACTTTTTGGGTTGAATATTTCAAATTTGTTGGTACCATGTATCTTATAAGGGTCAAGACTCAAGACCAAGTGGCATTAATAACTAATACACATCCTGATATTACTGGTGCTGTCATAGTTGGAACTTGGAAGGAGGTAGCTGAAAAAGTGAGTTCAAGAAGTAACTGCTTAAAAGGTTACAAAAAATTTATAATTAACAGTAAAAGTTAAAAACCATTTTCGAACTTCTTTATAATTAATTTTTGAAATTAGCTTCAAATTTCAAATGTACTCAGTTATCAACAAAAAAAAAAACTTATAATAAAATTAATTAATTAATTAATTTCCAAAATAAATTTAACTAATTTTATTTAAAAATATGTTTTTTTTTGTGATTCTAAAAAATAGAACTATTTTTATTAGGAGTATATTTCTTAGTTGCCTTCGGACAAAATTTTGGCAGTGAATGGACAATATTTTGATAGCGGTTCCCACTTATAGTAATATGGGTTATTGATCTGTAAAGCCAATTTTTTTAAAATAATACTCAATTTAGTTCTTAAAATTTGAGTTTAGATTTAATTTGATTTTTAAAATTTTAATAAACTTAAATTGGACTCTAAAATTGGTAATTGTAACTTGCATTAGCCTTTGAGTTGATTTTCGTTAATGACATGTTAATTTGATACATTAACTTATTGCGATTTGAATTTCTCACTCAGATTCTATATGATCAAGATCTATTAGAGCTTTTAGAAATTTGATTGCTGTTCCAGAGTTCCAAAATTTTCAAATTGAACTTGTTATTATAATTTTTGTGAGGATGTTAAAAATCTGTCAAATTTATAGGAGGTTCAATCACATGAAATTTAAGCAAAAAAATCTAAATCTTAGTAAATTAATGTACAAAATCAACATATCATTCACAGATTAATACTATTGTAATATTTGATGTTCAAATTGAATTAATTATAATTTTAAAAATCAAACCTCAAATTTCAGAAATTAAATTAAATATTATCTCCAAATTTTTGTTTATGCATATTTGTATGAAACCAAAGCAACATTCATTAGTTTAGACAAGGCTATCAAACGGATTAATTAGTCCAGTCCGTTTAAATTAGATCAGTTTGTCGTCTGAATTCACAAATTAAATGGATCGAGTCTATTATATATCAAGTAATTTTCGATTTCAATTTTTTTGGTTCGGCCTGTTTAATACCAAATTAACGAGTTATATAGACTGACTTATTTAACGTTTCATCTTTACAAGTCCAATTTTAAAAGCAAAAATACATTCATTTAATTCTTCAAACTATTATAGATCCAATAGACAGATATAGTCAGTTGCAATTCATGAAATTGATTAAAACGAGCAAGCAGATATTATTATCGACATTTGAAGTAAGTTAGAAAAAAAAAAGAAAAATAAAATGCATGAAATATCTAGACTGAATCACCAAAATAAAAGAAAAAAAGGTTAACAACAATGAAGATTTTTGAAAAATATTACAAATAAGAATAAAACACAATTTTTTATAAGAATTAGAGTAGTAGAAAAATCACATAAACTAGAAAATAGAGGAAAGCTAACACACTAGTATTTTTAACGTGAAAATTTTTTTAATGTGAGAAGTAAAAATCATGAGTCACTAAAACTAGAAAATAGTTTTACTATGATGAAAAATAGAGTACAAAAGAGTCACAAATCACTGTATAAAATTTGCATACAACAAGCCAAACAACTCAAGCATTAAAACTTACAAAACAAAAACAAGAAGATGAAAATACCATAAAATAGAGCTGTCGTGCGTGGCCACAATATCTCCAGCTACAGACATTGACCTGAAGATTCGAACGGTAAAAACAAAGAACCAGGTGTCTAAAACACTCTGTCCAAATTTAAGCTGGATCCCATGGTTAACGAATCTGCAGCGACTAGTTTACAGAGACAACTTTGTATATGTACAAAAATAACTTTCTCTCCTCTTTTTTCTCTAGTATTTGGCGTTCTCTTACAAATAAGGCCCCTCTTCTTCAACCCTAACCCACCTCAACCACTTCAAGAGAACCATGGGCTCAAATACTAACATTTGGACTTTTTTTCCACATAGAAAGGGAACTCAAAAACCCAACAAATGTGATGTTCTAAAAGCGTGCTAAGTTTAATGCAAAGAACTCGGCATACTTTATGTAGTGTTTCACTCAATATTCTAAAAATCGGACTGGACCAGCCAGTCAAACCGGTTCAACTAAGAACCAGCGTGAAAATGGATCCGGTCCTCCTCTTAAAACTGCCAGTCTCAGAAACTATTGAACCAGTTGGTTGGACCGAACCGAGAACCGACCGGTTCTTGTGAAGCGGCGTCGTTTTTGTTATTTAAAAAAAATACCCCACCCCATGCGAGTCCCTCACCCAGTTAACCCCCCCAACACTCCTCCTTCGATACACACTCACCAACAAGCCCTAAGGTTCCCCAAAGTCCCAAACCAAAAACCCAGCTTCGTCAACGGAACCACCGCTGCCATTCGCAATTGTCGACGTCTCTACAGCCTCCTCCTTCCTCTGTCCTAAACCCATACGGTCAGACCTTCTCTTCTAGCTTAGCACATCGTCCGTTCCCCAGATGAATTTGTTGTTTGAGACTTCCAACTGCTGCACCGTCGTGTCGCCGTTATGTCTTCATCATCTCGTCGTCGTCCTACTGTCAGTGCAAGGTTAGTGACACTGTTTAGCGATTTTCTTTTATGCTCTATTGAGTCTGTTTCAGTGTTTTGATTTTGAATGTCTCTGATCAGTGATTTGTGATTTCTAAATCTAAAATTAATTAAATCATTGATTTTGTATTGTTGAAATTATTGATTAAAATGGATTTATTTTGCTGCTGTTGCCATTTTTTAATTTTTGAGTATGATGTTTTTTAATTTTTGAAATATTTATTGATTTCAGGGTTTATGGTAATTATTTGTTGCTGGTATTTAATTTTTGTTGCTGATTCTTTTTTATTTTTGGTTCTGTTAAGTTCTGCTTTTGGTATTTGGTAATGGTGTTTATGATTGGGTTTATCATTCGACTATTCGAGAGCTGCTGTCTTTTACTGTGTTGTTGCCTTATTGATTTTAGTTATGGTCTTATGGATGATTATTTGATTTCTAGCTGTATTGCTGCTATTTTTAATTTTGATTTATTGATTTCAGTTATGGATGGAAGTATTACTCAAGAAGTAGTTGCTGATAACAATGCATCTGTGAGTAATAATTTTCCTGCCAATCCTCCTAATTCGAATGATGCTGCTAATCCTAATCCTCCTAGTTCTAACAATAGCCCATCACAAGGTTCTTCTAATTTACAAAAAAAAATAAAATATATTTAGCTTGGAAATATGTTGCTTTACAAGTAGTGAATGAAAAACCATAATATCAATGTTTGTTTTGTCTACAAGTTTTTAACGGATGTGGAATTCACAGAATGAAAAAATATTTGGCAAAGATTACTGGAGACGTGAAAAAGTGTCTAAAGTTCTATATGATATGGAAAAACAGATGGAAAGCTTATTGAAAGAAATTCAGAGCAACAAAAGCAAAAGAAAAAGAAAAATAAATTTCAGTGAAGAGGGTGGTGATGAGATAGAGGATGCAATTGATGAAGCAATAACTCAAGAAGAATAGCAGCGTAATTCGAGTCAGCAAGTGGTTGGAGGCGATCCAAAAAGGAAAGCCAAAGTGATTCCTCCTATGTTTGCACCAAGAACAACTCTAAGTACTCAACCAAGTCTTAAAAGTGTTTTACAAAATAAAGAGGTGATACACGAGGTTGATAAACAGTTTGCTCGGTGGCTTTTGGATTGTAGAATTTCCTTTAATGCAGTGATGTCGCCATTTTTTCAAGATATGCTTGATGGTGTTGTTGGTATTGGACCTGCTTATAAGGGTCCTTCTTAGATAAATTAAGGGTTCACTTGTTGGTTGATCTTAAAAGAGAATATCAAATGCTAGTTGATAGTTATAGGAGTGCATGGAGAGAAATCGGATGTACCCTCACGGCTGATGGTTGGACAAATCAAAGACAAAGAACATTGATTAATTTCTTGCTGTATTGTTCTAAAGATTTGTACTTTGTGAAATCTATAGATGCTTCAAGCATGGTAAAAAAATGCTTCAATATTGTGTCAATTGTTTTCTGAGGTGATTGAATGGATTGGCCCTAATGATATTGTGCATGTTGTGACTGATAATGCGACCAATTATGTTGCTACTGGTAGGCTTATCAATAAGAAATATGAGAATATCTATTGATCACCATGTGCTGCTCATTGCCTTAATCTTATTCTAAAAGATATAAGCAGTATGACGCATATTTCTAACCTTGCATCAGTGCTTCAAAGATTACAGTATTTATGTATAATCATATAGTTTTCTTATCTTGGCTTAGAAAAATACCTACTTGAAAAGAAATTGTACGCCTTGGTGCAACTCGTTTTGCAACTGTCTTGATCATATTGAAGAGCATCTTTGATCATAAAGCAAATTTGCAAGAATTGGTTGTAGATTCATTCTTTATTAGGCATAAATTAGGAAGGAGTGCTAATGGTAGGGCTGTGAGTGCTATTATTTTGGATAGCAAATTTTGGGATGATTGTTTTACTGTATGTAAAATTGTGGGCCCTTTGATTAAATTGCTGAAGATTGTTGATGTTATGTTAAACCATCTTTGAGATGTGTATATGAAGGAATGATAAGCACAGAAGATGCAATTAAAGAGATGTTTAAGTAAAACAAGACTGCATATCAACCATACACAGATATTATCAACTCAAGATGGGACAAGCATTTGAAGAAAGATATTCATGCTGCAGCTTACTTCCTGAATATTGCTTTCTTTTTTGGTGAAAATTATAAAGAAGCACCTGATGTTATGCGAGATTTACTTGATCTTGTTACCTTGTATTGCAAGTGTAACAACTTAGATTCAGTTGAGGCAATGAAAGAAATACATTTATATAGAGATCGAAATGAAAGCTTCAATAGACCAGAAGCTATTCGAGCTGCAACAAAACTTAAGCCTGGTAAGAATATTTGTTTAATAGTAACTTGTTTTATGCTTTTATTTTCTTTATTGATATCTATTAATATGTTATAGTTTTATAATTGGTAGATGAATGGTGGAGGTTGTTCGGTAGTTTTGCTCCATGTTTACAAAAGATAGTTGTTCACATTCTTAGCCAAGCATCTGCTTCTTCTGGGTGTGAGAGGAATTGGAGTCTTTTTGAACATATTCATACAAAAAGAAGAAATAAGTTGGAGCATGATAGACTGAATGACATTATTTATGTTACTTATAATTTGCGTCTTAAATCCAGGTAATATATGTTTCGTGCAATATCATATTATTTCATGTGTACTTTATGATAACAAATGTGTAAATTATTAATTTTTCATATATTGTATTTAATTTTTTACGAAGGAAAAACAAAAGAGAAAGCAAAAGATACAATATAATCCAATTGATTATGAAAGCATCAATTTAGTTGACTTTTCGGTGACAAAAGAGGTTGTAGAGAAAGAGCTTGATCTTCTTAGTAATTTGGATGACTTATTGCGTGAATATTATAGTTTATTTGTTGATGATTTGTTAAAATATTTCTAGTTTTTAATATAATGATAACATGCATATTTTATTAGGTGATTTTGATGCTGATTTATATCAAAGTGGCGGTGGTAGTAGTGATTTTTATGCTGCATCTCTTGATTCATATATTCAAGAGGGTGGAAATGAAGATGAAGATGATCCCATCGAAGCAAATATGCAACAAGTTCTTGCAGATTTTCATGATTGATAAATCTTCATGATATTTAGATATTTCTTTTTACTATTTAACTTTTGAGATTGTATTTTGATAAGATTATATGGATTTGGTTGAATACATTTCATGTAATATTTTAAATTTGAAAGATATTTTAAGATTTATATTAAACTATAATTATATTTTTGGATATTTATTTATAATTTATTTATTATTTTATTCTAAAACAGTTTTTTCGATTAAACTACGGTTGAATCGGTTGGACCAATAAACCAATAATCAGTGACTAGAACGGTTCAATAATCAGTCCAGTTTTTTGAACCTTGGTTTCACTTCCATTTATTTGTCCATGAAACACTACATGAAGAATGTAGTATTTTATTTTATCTCAATTTGCAAGTATTCTATTCATAAAAAAATATATTACATAATTGTTTATTGTAATCTGAGTAAATTAGTTGTGACACCTAACTTACTCTATATATTTATGTTAATAGATTTTCTTTTTACATTATAACATCTCATATTGAATTGTCTATCACTAATACCACAAGATGATAAATCAATTTTTATACAGTATTAGTATTAATTGATGTTGATGAGCGGATAATTTATATGCTTTTTGGCATTGTTTTTATATAGTTTTTAGTAAGTTCAAGCTACTTTTAGGGATGTTTTCATTAGTTTTTATGTTAAATTTACATTTCTGGACTTTACTATGAGTTTGTGTGTTTTTCTGTGATTTCAGGTAAATTCTGACTGAAATTGAGGGATTTGAGCAAAACTCTGAAAAAGGCTGACAAAAGGACTGCTGATGCTGTTGGATTCTAACCTCCCTGCACTCGAAATGGATTTTCTGGAGCTACAGAACTCCAAATGGCGCGCTCTCAACGGCGTTGGAAAGTAGACATCCAGGGCTTTCCAGCAATATATAATAGTCCATACTTTATTCGAAGAATGACGACGTAACTTGGCGTTAAACGCCAAGTTCATGCTGCTGTCTGGAGTTAAACGCCAGAAAAACGTCATGATCCGGAGTTGAACGCCCAAAACACGTCATAACTCAAAGTTCAACGCCAAGAAATGCCTTAGCTCGTGGATTTATCAAGCTCAGCCCAAACACACACCAAGTGGGCCCCGGAAGTGGATTTATGCATCAATTACTTACTCATGTAAACCCTAGTAGCTAGTCTAGTATATATAGGACATTTATCTATTGTATTAGACATCTTTGGTCTCAGTTTTGTTTTATTCTTCATCTTAGGAGATCATTGATCACGTTTTAGGGGGCTGGCCATTCGGCCATGCCTGGACCTCTTTCACTTATGTATTTTCAACGGTGGAGTTTCTGCACACCATAGATTAAGGGTGTGGAGCTCTGCTGTACCTCAAAGATTAATGAAGTTCTACTCTCTTTTATTCAAATCTCTTCTATTCTTATTCCAAGATATTCATTTGTACCCAAGAACATGATGAATGTGATGAGTTAGATAACCCTCATCATCATTCTCACTGATGAACGCGCGTGATTGACAACCACTTCCGTTCTACATGCAAAGAAGCTTGAATGTGTATCTCTTAGATTCCCCAACAGAATCTTCGTGGTATAAGCTAGATAGATGGCGGCATTTATGAGGATCCGGAAAGTCCAACCTTGTCTGTGGTGTTCCGAGTAGGATCCTGGGAATCCGGAAAGTCTACCTTGTCTGTGGTGTCCGAGTAGGATTCCGGTAATGAATGACTGTGACGTGCTTCAAACTTGTAACCTGCTGGGCGTAGTGACAACGCAAAAGAATCAATGGATTCTATTCCAGTAGGGGAGAGAACCAACCGGTGATTGGCCGTACTGTGACAGAGTGCGTGAGCATTAGCTTTCACTGCGAGGATGGGATGTAGCCATCAACCATGGGTGATGCCTCCAGACTGGTTAGCTGTGCGAGTGACAGCCGCATAGGATATTTCCCCGAGAGGATTGAAAGTAGCCACAGCTGATGGTGAACCCCTATACAAAGCTTGCCATGGAAAGGAGTAAGAAGGATTGAGTAGAAGGAATAGGAGAGCAGGCGTCCGTGAGCTCTACAGCACCTCCATTCCGCTTATCTGAAATTCCTACCAATGAATCTACATAAGTATTTCTATCCCTTTTATTATTCCCTTTTATTTACAATCCAATAATCACACTTGCCCTTTAATCCGCCTAACTGAGATTTGTAAGGTGACCATAGCTTGCTTCATACCAACAATCTCTGTGGATTCGACCCTTACTCACGTAAGGTTATTACTTGGACGACCCAGTACACTTGCTGGTTAGTTGAACGGAGTTGTGAAGAAAATAAACAGTGCCATAAGAGTATACATCCTTTATAAACAAATAACAAGTGATCACAATTTCGTCCACCAAGTTTTTGGCGCCGTTGCCGGGGATTGTTCGAGTATGGACAACTAACGGTTCATCTTGTTGCTCAGATTAGGTACTTTTCTTTTCAAAAATCTTTTTCAAAAATTTTTCTTTTATTTTTCGTTTTTCAAAACTTTATTTTCGAAAATAATTAGTAAAAATACAAAAAAATTAGAAAATCATAAAAATCAAAAATATTTTGTGTTTCTTGTTTGAGTCTTGTGTTAATTTTTAAGTTTGGTGTCAATTGCATGCTTTTAAAAATTTTTTTGCATTTTTCGAAAATTTCATGCATTCATAGTGTTCTTCATGATCTTCAAGTTGTTCTTGATAAGTCTTCTTGTTTGATCTTGATGATTTTTTGTTTTATATCATTTCTTGTTTTTCATGTGCATTTTTGCATTCCTATTTTCCATGCATTAAAAATTTCTAAGTTTGGTGTCTTGCATGTTTTCTTTGCATTAAAAATTTTTCAAAATTATGTTCTTGATGTTCATCATGATCTTCAAAGTGTTCTTGGTGTTCATCTTGACATTCATAGTGTTCTTGCATGCATCTTATGTCTTGATCCAAAATTTTCATGTTTTGGGTCATTTTTGTGTTTTTCTTTAAAAAAATTTAAAAATCAAAAATATCTTTTCCTTATTTTCCTCCAAATTTTCGAAATTTTGGGTTGACTTGGTCAAAAAAAATTTTCAAAATTAGTTGTTTCTTACAAGTCAAGTCAAAATTTCAAATTTTAAAAATCTTATCTTTTCAAAATCTTTTTCAAAAACCATATCTTTTTCATTTTTTTATAAATTTCGAAAATTTTAAAATCTTTTTCAAAATATTTTCAAAATCTTTTTCTTATCTTTATATCAAATTTTCGAAAATTAGCTAACAATTAATGTGATTGGTTCAAAAATTTGAAGTTTGTTACTTTCTTGTTAAGAAAGGTTCAATCTTTAAGTTCTAGAATCTTATCTTGTAGTTTCTTGTTAGTTAAGTCATTTTAAAAATTAAATCTTTTTTTTTTCAAAATATCTTTTTATTAAAATTTTTTTTATCTTATCTTTTATCTTATCTTTTTCAAAAATTTTATCTTTTTCAAAATTTGATTTCAAAATATCTTATCTAACTTACTATCTTCTTATCTTTTTCAATTTTGATTTCAAATCTTTTTCAATCAACTAACTAACTTGTTGTTTGTTTCTTATCTTTTTCAAAACTACCTAACTACTTTTCCCTCCTCTATTTTCGAAAATATCTCTTCCCTTTTTCAAAAATTCTTTTTAATTAATTAATTGTTTCATGTTTAAATTTTAATTATAATTTATTTCTAATTTTCGAAAATCACTAACCATCTTTTCAAATTTATTTTCGAATTCTTCCTTCTCTTCTCCTCTTCTATTTAATTAATTAATTACTAACACTTCTCTTCACCTCTCTTCCTCCATAAATCCGAAACCTTCCATCCCCATTCTTCTACCCCTTTCTTCTTCTACTAACATAAAGGAATCTCTATACTGTGACATAGAGGATTCCTCTTTCTATTCTTGTTCTCTTCTCTTTTTATATGAGCAGGAACAGGGATAAAGGCACTCTTGTTGAAGTTGATCCAGAACCTGAAAGGACTCTGAAGAGAAAATTAAGAGAAGCTAAATTACAACAATCCAGAAGAGACCTTCTTGAAATTTTCGAACAAGAGAAAGAGATGGCAGACGAAAATAATAATAATAATGCAAGGAGAATGCTTGGTGACTTCACAAAACCAACGTCCAAGTTTGATGGAAGAAGCATCTCCATTCCTGCCATTGGAGCCAATAACTTTGAGCTTAAGCCTCAACTAGTTGCTTTAATGCAACAAAACTGCAAGTTTTATGGACTTCCATCTGAAGATCCTTACCAGTTTTTAACTGAGTTCTTGCAGATCTGTGACACTGTAAAGACAAATGGAGTTAATCCTGAAGTCTACAGACTCTTGCTTTTCCCTTTTGCTGTAAGAGACAGAGCTAGAGTATGGTTGGATTCACAACCCAAGGATAGCCTGGACTCATGGGATAAGCTTGTCATTGCATTCTTAGATAAGTTCTTTCCTCCTCAAAAGCTGAGCAAGCTGAGAGTGGATGTTCAAACCTTCAAACAAAAAGATGGTGAATCCCTCTATGAAGCTTGGGAAAGATACAAGCAGCTGACCAAGAGATGTCCATCTGACATGTTTTCAGAATGGACCATATTAGATATATTTTATTATGGTCTCTCTGAATTTTCGAAAATGTCATTGGACCATTCAGCAGGTGGATCTATTCACCTGAAGAAAACGCCTGAAGAGGCTCAAGAACTCATTGACATGGTTGCAAACAACCAGTTCATGTACACTTCTGAGAGGAATTCGGTCAACAATGGCATACCTCAGAAGAAAGGAGTTCTTGAAATTGATGCTCTGAATGCCATATTGGCTCAGAACAAAGTGTTGACTCAACAGGTCAACATGATCTCTCAAAATCTGAATGGACTGCAACATGCATCCAACAGTACTAGAGAGGCAGCTTCTGAAGAAGCTTATGATCCTGAGAACCCTGCCATGGCAGAGGTTAATTACTTAGGTGAACCTTATGGAAACACCTATAACTCATCATGGAGAAATCATCCAAATTTCTCCTGGAAGGATCAACAAAAACCTCAACAAGGTTTTAACAATGGTGGACGCAATAGGCTGAATAATAGTAAGCCATATCCATCATCTTCTCAGCAACAGACAGAGAATTCTGAACAAAACAATTCTAATTTAGCCAATATAGTCTCTGATCTGTCAAAGGCCACTTTCAGTTTCATGAATGAAACAAGATCCTCCATTAGGAATTTGGAGGCACAAGTAGGCCAGCTGAGTAAGAAGGTTATTGAAACTCCTCCCAGTATTCTCCCAAGCAATACAGAAGAAAATCCAAAAGGAGAGTGCAAGGCCATTGATTTAATCAAAGTGGCCGAATGCACAAGGGAGGAGGAGGACGAAAATCCTAGGGAGGAAGACCTCCTGGGACGTTCCTCAAGCAAGAAGGAGCTTCCTATTAAGGATCCTGAGGAATCTGAGGCTCATCTAGAGACCATAGAGATTCCTTTAAATCTCCTTCTGCCATTCATGAGCTCTGAAGAATATTCATCCTCTGAAGAGAATGTAGATGTGACTGGAGAGCAAGTTGCTCAATACTTAGGAGCTATCATGAAGCTGAATGCCAAGCTGTTTGGTAATGAGACTTGGGAAAGTGAACCTCCCTTGCTTATTAGTGAACTAGATACTTAGATTCAGAGAACTCTACCTCAAAAGAAGCAAGATCCTGGCAAGTTCCTAATACCTTGTACCATTGGCACCATGAGCTTTGAAAAAGCTCTATGTGATCTGGGGTCAGGAATAAAGCTTATGCCACTCTCTGTAATGGAGAAGCTGGGAATCATAGAGGTACAACCTGCCTTGTTCTCATTACAATTGGCAGATAAGTCCATAAGACAAGCTTATGGAATAGTAGAGGACGTGCTAGTAAAGGTTGAAGGCCTTTACATCCCTACTGATTTCATAATCCTAGACACTAGGAAGGAAGATGATGAATGCATCATCCTAGGAAGACCTTTCCTAGCCACAGCAGGAGTTGTGATAGATGTCAACAGAGGTGAGTTAGTCCTTCAATTGAATGGGGACTACCTTGTGTTTCAGGCACATGGCCATCCCTCTGTGACAAAAGAGAGTAAGCATGAAGAGCTTCTCTCAGTTCAGAGTCAAGAAGAGCCCACACAGTCAAACTCTAAGTTTGGTGTTGTGAGGCCACAACCAAACTCTAAGTTTGGTGTCCAAACCCCATATCCAAACTCGAAGTTTGGTGTTGGGAATATCACACTTAAGTTGACCTGATCACCTTGTGGCTCCATGAGAGCCACTGTCAAGCTATTGACATTAAAGAAGCGCTTGTTGGGAGGCAACCCAATTTTATTTATCTAAATTTATTTTATTTTGTTTTGTTGTTATTTTTGTGTTGAATTAGGTACATGATCATGAGAAGTCACGAAAAAAATCAAAAAAAATTAAAAACAGAGTCAAAAACAGAAGAAAAAAATTTTCACCCTGGAGGACGCACGGGCTGGCGTTCAACGCCCAGAAGGTGCATCTGACCGGCGTTCAACGCCAGAACAGAGCACCATTCTGGCGCTGAACGCCCAAAACAAGCTACATCCTGGCGTTTAACGCCAGGATGCGCACATAGAGGACAATCTGGCGCTGAACGCCAGAAACAAGCTTGAAACTGGCGTTCAACGCCAGAAACAAGCATCACATGGGCGTTTAACGCCCAGAACGTGCATCAAAGGGCGTTTAAACGCCAGAATGATGCATGGAGGCATGTTACATGCCTATATGGTGAAGGAATGGTATTTGTTTTCACCTCAGGATCTGTGGACCCCACAGGATCCTCACCTCAGGATCTGTGGACCCCACAGGATCCCCACATAACATATTCCCACCTTACTTCCCAATCCTAGTTTTTGTGATGTGATTCCCGATGTCACAATTCCCAACATCTTCTTCATCAATCACCTCAATTCCTCCTCCCAATTACCTCATTCACCATTCACATCAACCTCCTCTTCCCCATACACCCCACCTACCTCCATAAAAATTCAAATTCAATTTCCCACCCATTCCCACCCAAATTGGCCGAACCTATACCCTCCCCTCTCCCTATAAATACCCTTCTTTTCTTTTACATTTTCACACAACACAAACCCACATTCTCCCACATAGCCGAACCCTCTCTTCTCCCTCTCTACCATATTTTCTTCTTCTTCTTCTACTCTTCTTTTCTTTTCTTGCTCGAGGACGAGCAAATTTTAAGTTTGGTGTGGTAAAAAGCCTAAGCTTTTTGATTTTCATTCACCATCAATGGCACCTAAGACCGGAGTTTCCTCAAGAAAAGGAAAAGGGAAAGCAAAAGCTTCTTCCTCCGAGTCATGGGAGAAGGAGAGATTCATCTCCAAGAGCCATCAAGACCACTTCTATGAGGTTGTGGCAAAGAAGAAAGTGATCCCTGAGGTCCCTTTGAAGCTCAAGAAGAATGAGTATCCGGAAATCCGACACGAAATCCAAAGAAGAGGTTGGGAAGTCCTAGCCAACCCCATGCAACAAGTCGGATTATTGATGGTTCAAGAGTTCTATGCTAATGCATGGATCACTAGGAACCATGACCAAAGTATGAACCCAAGCCCAAAGAATTATCTCACAATGGTTAGGGGGAAATACTTGGATTTTAGTCCGGAAAATGTGAGGTTGGCGTTTCACTTACCCATGATGCAAGGTGATGAACGCCCCTACACAAGAAGGGTCAACTTTAACCAAAGGTTGGACCAAGTCCTTATGGACATATGTGTGGAAGGCGCCCAATGGAGAGTAGACTCCAAAGGCAAGCCAGTCCAACTAAGAAGACTGGACCTCAAGCCTGTAGCTAGAGGATGGTTGGAGTTCATTCAAAGATCCATCATCCCTACAAGCAACCGATCTGAAGTTACTATGGATCGGGCCATCATGGTTCATAGCATCATGATTGGAGAGGAGATGGAAGTTCATGAAGTTATCTCCAATGAACTCTACAAAATAGCTGACAAGCCTTCATACATGGCACGGCTAGCCTTCCCCCACCTTATATGCCATCTATGTTACTCAGCTGGAGTTATCATAGAAGGAGATGTCTCCATTGAAGAAGACAAGCCCATCACCAAGAAAAAGATGGAGCAAACAGGAGAAGTTCCTCACGGCCCTCAAGGAGAACATGAAGAAGTCCATCATCAACAAATGCCTCAAGGAATGCACTTTCCTCCCAACAACTATTGGGAGCAACTCAACACCTCCTTAGAAGATTTGAGCCATAATGTGGAACAATTAAGGGTGGAACATCATGAGCACTCCATCATTCTCCAAGAAATAAGAGAAGATCAAAGAGCAATGAGGGAGGAGCAACAAAGGCAAGGAAGGGACATAGAAGAGTTGAAGAACATTATGGGTCCTTCAAGAAGAAGACGCCACTAAGGTGGATTCATTCCTTGTTCTTTATCTTCTTTCTGTTTTCGGTTTTTAATGCTATATTTATCTATGTTTTTGTGTCTCTACTTCATGATCATTAGTATGTAAACCATGCCTTAAAGCTATGAAATAAAATCCATTAGTCCTTCACCTCTCTTAAAAGAAAAATGTTTTAATTCAAAAGAACAAGAAGTACATAATTTTCGAAATTATTAGTGAATTTAGTTTAATTATATTGATGTGGTGGCAATAATTTTTGTTTTCTGAATGAATGATTGAACAGTGCATATGTCTTTTGATCTTGTTGTTTATGAGTGTTTAAAATTGTTGGTTCTTGAAAGAATGAGGAACAAAGAGAAATGTTATTGATGATCTGAAAAACATCATGAAATTGATTCTTGAAGCAAGAAAAAGCAGTGAAAAAAAAAAGAGAAGAGAAGAGGCAAAAATTCTAAAGCAAGGATCCAAGGCTTTGAGCATCAATGGATAGGAGGGCCCAAGGAAATTAAATCCGGGCCTAAGCGGCTAAATCAAGCTGTCCCTAACCATGTGCTTGTGTCACGAAGGTCCAAGTGAAAAGCTTGAGACTGAGTGGTTAAAGTCGTGATCCAAAGCAAAGAGTGTGCTTAAGAGCTCTGGGCACCACTAATTGGGGACTTTAGCAAAGCTAAGTCACAATCTGAAAAGGTTCACCCAGTTATGTGTCTGTGGCATTTGTGTATCCGGTGGTAATACTGGAAGACAAAGTGCTTAGGGCCACAGCCAAGACTCATGAGTAGCTGTGTTCAAGAATCAACATGCTTAACTAAGAAAGTCAATAACACTATCCCAAATTCTAAATTCCCCCAGAGACGCCAATACCTCTAAACTACAAAGGAAAAAGTGAGATGCCAAAACTGTTCAGAAGCAAAAAGCTACAAGTCCCGCTCATGTAATTAAATTAATATTCATTGATATTTTGGACTTTATAGTATATTCTCTTCTTTTTATCCTATTTGATTTTCAGTTGCTTGGGGACAAGCAACAATTTAAGTTTGGTGTTGTGATGAGCGGATAATTTATACGCTTTTTGGCATTGTTTTTATATAGTTTTTAGTAAGTTCAAGCTACTTTTAGGGATGTTTTCATTAGTTTTTATGTTAAATTCACATTTCTGGACTTTACTATGAGTTTGTGTGTTTTTCTGTGATTTCAGGTAAATTCTGACTGAAATTGAGGGATTTGAGCAAAACTCTGAAAAAGGCTGACAAAAGGACTGCTGATGCTGTTGGATTCTGACCTCCCTGCACTCGAAATGGATTTTCTGGAGCTACAGAACTCCAAATGGCGCGCTCTCAATGGCGTTGGAAAGTAGACATCCAGGGCTTTCCAGCAATATATAATAGTCCATACTTTATTCGAAGAATGACGACGTAACTTGGCGTTAAACGCCAAGTTCATGCTGGTGTCTGGAGTTAAACGCCAGAAAAACGTCATGATCCGGAGTTGAACGCCCAAAACACGTCATAACTCAAAGTTCAACGCCAAGAAATGCCTTAGCTCGTGGATTTATCAAGCTCAGCCCAAACACACACCAAGTGGGCCCCGGAAGTGGATTTATGCATCAATTACTTACTCATGTAAACCCTAGTAGCTAGTCTAGTATATATAGGACATTTATCTATTGTATTAGACATCTTTGGTCTCAGTTTTGTTTTATTCTTCATCTTAGGAGATCATTGATCACGTTTTAGGGGGCTGGCCATTCGGCCATGCCTGGACCTCTTTCACTTATGTATTTTCAATGGTGGAGTTTCTGCACACCATAGATTAAGGGTGTGGAGCTCTGCTGTACCTCAAAGATTAATGAAGTTCTACTTTTTTTTATTCAAATCTCTTCTATTCTTATTCCAAGATATTCATTCGTACCCAAGAACATGATGAATGTGATGAGTTAGATAACCCTCATCATCATTCTCACTGATGAACGCGCGTGATTGACAACCACTTCCGTTCTACATGCAAAGAAGCTTGAATGTGTATCTCTTAGATTCCCCAACAGAATCTTCGTGGTATAAGCTAGATAGATGACGGCATTTATGAGGATCCGGAAAGTCCAACCTTGTCTGTGGTGTTCCGAGTAGGATCCTGGGAATCCGGAAAGTCTACCTTGTCTGTGGTGTCCGAGTAGGATTCCGGTAATGAATGACTGTGACGTGCTTCAAACTTGTAACCTGCTGGGCGTAGTGACAACGCAAAAGAATCAATGGATTCTATTCCAGTAGGGGAGAGAACCAACCGGTGATTGGCCGTACTGTGACAGAGTGCGTGAGCATTAGCTTTCACTGCGAGGATGGGATGTAGCCATCAACCATGGGTGATGCCTCCAGACTGGTTAGCTGTGCGAGTGACAGCCGCATAGGATATTTCCCCGAGAGGATTGAAAGTAGCCACAGCTGATGGTGAACCCCTATACAAAGCTTGCCATGGAAAGGAGTAAGAAGGATTGAGTAGAAGGAATAGGAGAGCAGGCGTCCGTGAGCTCTACAGCACCTCCATTCCGCTTATCTGAAATTCCTACCAATGAATCTACATAAGTATTTCTATCCCTTTTATTATTCCCTTTTATTTACAATCCAATAATCACACTTACCCTTTAATCCGCCTAACTGAGATTTGTAAGGTGACCATAGCTTGCTTCATACCAACAATCTCTGTGGATTCGACCCTTACTCACGTAAGGTTATTACTTGGACGACCCAGTACACTTGCTGGTTAGTTGAACGGAGTTGTGAAGAAAATAAACAGTGCCATAAGAGTATACATCCTTTATAAACAAATAACAAGTGATCACAATTTCGTCCACCAGATGTACTGTATAAAAAAATTAATTCAAAAATTTAAATAATAAATTATAATGTTTTTTGCTATAAATACCTACTTCAATTCTTTATATTTTGTGCACTGATATTTTTCATTTCATTTTTTCATCATCTTAAACTTGAAGCCTCCTTGTCTCTTTCCTTTTTTATGTTTTTCGATTCCCCTTTTCTTTTCTTTTTTGTAGTTTTAGCTCTTGAGCATCAAAAGAAAGTTCTTAACATTAAAAAAATTTTAAAAAATGAATTTTACAAGTAGCACTACATTAATATATTTTAATGGTTTAATTACTCTATTGGTCCTTATAGTTTTACAAAATTTTCAATTAGGTTCTTATACTTTTTTTTTCTTTTAATTGGGTCTCTGTACCAATTTTTTTTTCAATTAGGTCCCTCTTGGTAGTAATTGGCTTAATTGTATAGGGACTCAACTAAAAAAATTGGTACAGGGACTCAAATAAAAGAAAAAAAAAGTGTAGGGACTCAATTGAAAAAAAAATGGTGCAGGGACTCAATTAAAAAGAAAAAAAAAGTATAGGGACCTAATTGAAAATTTTGCGAAACTATAGGGACCAACAGAATAATTAAACCTATTTTAATGGGTCTGTTATAAATTGTGATGATGAAAATATGATTTTTAGATGCAAAAATCTAATCTTCTTAAGTATTCGTGAAATCATCTTGTTTGAAGCATTGAAAATGTTAATTTGTCAGTATCTAAATGTTGAAAGGAGAGTAGTCAATGTAAGGTTTAGACTTTCATTATGTTTTAACAATGGAAATATTAGTTCTCAAAAAGTTATAAAAAGACAATGATGTGCGAACAATGTTATGTAGTTTTAGTCATTTTCAAACAAATTTTTTATACTTGAGCTATATATTGATTTTGAAGATGTAAGTGACAGTAGAAGCAGTTCTTACTCGATAAGATATATCTGTTATTAATATTGTTAATGTTTAAATTATTATTATTATTGTTATTGTCGTTGTTGTTACGTATAAAGAATGTTCTACACTTGCCTCGAATTGAGGACCTGTGCATTAGAAATGTATCCTAGTAATAATAAAAATTAAGATATACAATTTTAATATAATATGATTATTAGTATTAACCCTTTCTTTGTTTTGTTAACGAAGATGCATGAAGAGTCTAAGCATCATGAATTTGAAAGAGTAGGACTAGATTTTGAAAATGATGATGACTCTGATGATTATACATCAGAAGAAGATTGTCAAAATGAATGGTTCCATAATGATGGAGAAGACGAGAATGATGGGGTGCCGAACTGCACATTGCCTAACACTAAATATCAATATGATTATTTAGCATTTATGCGTGTACTAGACCTTGATGCTTTGCATGCACCTGAGCTTTCTGAGGATTTAAACATTGATCATTTCATTGTGAATGATGATAAATTGGTTCTTGGTAAGATGTTCATGAATAAAGAAGTTGTGATTGCTAGACTTAAGGCATATAATATAAAAAGATTGGTAGATTACATTATGAAAAAGTCACCCACAACTACTTATTATTGTAGGTGTTAACAGTTTGGAGAATTTTGCCAGTGGCTTATTAGGGTGTCATACAAAAAAAATAAGTTTTTTTGGGAGGTTAAAAATTAAAATGCACCTCATAAATATACGCAATCTAAGTTGTCCCAAGACCATTCTAAACTTGATTCAAGCATGGTAACTGCACACATAGAGCCTATGATAACAACTAACCCGTCGATGAAAGTCAAGCTCATAATTACAGAAATTTAAAGCCATTTCAATTACACACCCACTAATCGCAAAGTCTGGCTTCTAAAACAACACGTCGTTGAAAAAGTTTATGATAATTGGGAGACCTCTTACCAAGAATTACCGGTGTGACTTGGAGCATTGTGTAAAGTGGATAAAGGTGCACGTGTGGAGTTTAATGGTGTTGAAACTTACAATGGAAATGAGATAATTTCAAATGTCTGCCTATTTAACCGTGTGTTTTGAACTTTCGGCCCATGCAGGAAGGCCTTCAAATATTGCAAACAACTGGTCCAAGTTGACGGTACACACTTATATGGTAAATACAAGAGGACTTTGCTAATTGTGGTTGTTCAATATGAAAATCAGAACATAGTGCCAATTGCTTGTGTAATTGTTGAGAATAAAACTGCAGATTCTTGGTACTTTTTCCTATATTATCTTTGCAAGTATGTTGTCACCGAAGATGGAGTTGCCATCATATCTGATCAACATGAGTCCATTAAAGAAGCAATTAGAAGAGTAACGGACGATGGGAGCCACGAAGAGCCTTTCTAAGGTATTGCATTAGGCATATTGTAGCTAACTTCTTGCATAAGTTTAAGAAGAAGGATTTGGACTAGCTCATCATAAGTGTAGGTATGTTACGATATTTCAGACTTGATAATATTTATATAATTTATTAATAAAACATTTTTTGCTTAAGTTTGTGTTTCCTTTAGGGTATGCAAAGAATGAGCGTTAGTATAATATACAATATCAGAAGCTGAAACAAAATGGCAAATACTTCAAAGAATGGGTTGATGAGATTAAGCCTGATCGATGGAGCCAGGCCTTTGACAGGGGTCGCCGTTATGGGCACATGATCTCAAATTTAGTAGAATGTACTAACTCTGTGTTAAAGGGTGCACAAAATCTACCCATCACCATCTTTGTTAGATCAACATACAATCGATTTACAGAGTTGTTTAGAAGAAGAGAAAGGGAGGCATACACCCCTTCTAACTTGAGATCTCTTACACGAAAAAAAGTTATGGCATCTTTTACACGGAACAAACATTAAGATCATGCTTAATATAACGAAAATACGTAAGATGTATTTAAGATGTCTTCCTGAACTTATGGTCTGTAAATACCACTGTCATCATGAGATGGATTCCACATGCCAAGATTAAGAGTCAAATCTGGTCACGTGTTAGAAGACTCTCCTTCAAAGTGAAAACAGAAGTTAGAGCGACCCGAAGATGATGTGCTTACGTCAACAAATTGCCATAAAACATCAGGTGCAAGGTCCGACCAATTGTTTGTCACCTATCTTTGAAGATGACCACTATCTACGAAGTTCTTAAAGCTTGCGGTTGAGGATACTATTGAGCCCCATGTTGATGGTGATGGTAGTCAAATGACAAAAACTCCCACGCTGATTGAATGTGTGAAACAGTAGTAAAATGTTGCCGTAGCTCAGGAACTTGATCAAGTCTTGGTTGTGCAAGTACACATGTGGCTCGTGGTGACGATACCAATCGATATATACTCAGAAGGTTTGTAGTGAGGAGTAGGATCTCCAACCATCGATGATCGCGTGTCCCAAGCCATAATCTAGACAGAATGAATGTCAATCCAATTCTCATAGTTATGACGCTTTAAGTCTCTATTGTGGCTAGCTTTGAGATCCACTTGGTCTTCAGGCTCACGTGTAAACCAACCAAATTGATGAATTACCCAGTCAGTCTAATGCCACTCGACAATTTCAAAGCAAATTACTAGGCAACCATAAGTAGAACACCGCTCAATGGCAAGCATAATATCGCCACAGGCGCATCATGGTAAAGTCGTAATTTAAACTGTCATATCAAAGCAACACCAGATTACATAACACCATATGACCCACACTGTATAATAAAGTAAATTTACTTTTAATCTTACCTTATTCATGGAATGTGGTCTATGCAAGTTCTAATTGCAACTATGTTATGGAGTTCCCAATGTCGAGGATGCTCCCATCCCACCCAATTGTGTAAAATACGTTAAGTCGGTATTTCAATATAAAAATATAATTTAAAAGATAAATAATATTATTATCATACCAACCTTTGTGCTAATGGAAATGAAAAAGGTGAATGAGGCACTAGGTATTGCCACGTAAGCCTAAGCCATGCCCATGATTGCAGCAAAATAGTGCAACCACGGATTTAATTTATCTTGTCGCGTGAAGCTCGACAAACTGGTGAGGCATGCATCCTAACTTAAATTCTCACAGTAGTCTAAATCTATTATTAATGAAAGATACTTTTCATGGACTAAGTTTCCTTACTTGTCTGATAATAGACGAACACCCAACATCAGTAGTATATAAATTCGAGCCTTAAAATACGTCGAAAAGACGTGAATTTTATTTTGTGACCAAAAAAATTTGAATCCTCGACTTTAACTCCAAAATTATCAAAGTACAATTGTTCACACCGATCAACATTTAAACTAGTAACTTCAGAGACAAACTCCCCATTTACTCATAAACCAAGGTGTAGTACAATATCTTCTAATGTCACAATGCACTCTACACAAGGAAAATGAAACTTGTAACACTCGGGTCTCCATCTCTTGAGCAGTGAAACAATAAGAGCGTAATTTGTGTTATATTCTAGAATGTTGGTAACGTATAACATTCTTGCTCTCATCAACTGTAAACGTACATCTTGATCTAAGTCTAATTTAACCTGACTAATGAGGAGTCTAAGATCAAAACACAATATAAATGCAATTTTTTTTATTTTAAAAGTGAAATACTTTACAAATTTATAATTATTCTATGTTAAAGACACTTTAAATACTTTAAACGTGTAACTTGCATGAAAATAACCTTTTTGTTGGTTTATTAAAAAGATATAATTAATATATTTAAAAGAATTAATAAATTAGATATATTATTTATTCAATATATTATTCACCTTTTTAATTTTAATATGATGCTCGGTATGATGTATACCCTAGACACTCGTTATTGGGGTCTAGTGTGTTTCACCAGGATGTGGGGGCTGCGTAGAAGAAATCGGACAGTCCGATTTAGGGGAGAGTAATCGGACGGTCCGATTACTGGCTTGGAGGGTACACAAATCGGACCGCCCGATTTACGTACCGATGGCCACGCGTCGCACATGCAGATACCAGCCAGTAGACCCCTTTTCAATGCAGTAAAAACCCAGCTATCCATCTCAAATACCCCACTTCGTTCATCCCTCACCCTCCAACCTTCAATCCCTTTCAAACCCCACATTCTTCTTTTCTTTTCTTCCATTAAAACTCCAGCAGAAATCAAGAAGTGCAAAGAGAGACAAACATTAATAATATTAAAGAGACTAAGAGTAAAAGATGCTAATAATCTAGAATTATACATTGTTAATTATCTTGATCATTTTAATTATGTAAATTTTTTTACTAAATTAATTATTTTAATGTAAAGAGCAATAATTAAGTTAATTGTTATTATAAACATGTTATTTGAATATTTAATTAATGTATGTTGTTAGTTAGTTAAAATGTTGAAGTTGTTTAAGTATAATTAGTGAAGTAAGTAACGTAGATTATTTGGCTGATTGAAGTATATTATTATTATTATTATTATTATTATTATTTCTGGTGACCGTTAGTTTAGGTTTAGTTTATTAATTTAGCCTAGTTTAGGTAGTTAATTACGTTAGGAACAGTAAATTATAAGTTAGTTAATAGAATAGATTATGTATGATTACTAAAAATAATGTGTGCCCGTACAGTGATAATAATAATAATATATATAACAAAAATGAGGAAACAGTTATATAAATATAAACTAATCATTAATAATTATTATTATAAACCAAATAGGATTTAGATATTAGAATATATATTTTTAATGTCCTCGAATAATAATAATTAGATTTAATTTTAAATTTATTTAAGTTTATCATTCTAGTTATGATGTTATAACTAAACGAATGGAAATTATTATTAAAAAATAAATAGGATTTAGATATTAGAAAATATAGTTTTAATGGATGTAATGATAATAAATAGATGTATATTTAAGATTTATTTAAGGTTTATTAATTATTATATTGTTTATGTGATGATGAGAATGGAAAAATGTTAAATATTGTATGCTAATTAATTATGGTTATATTTGATTAATATGATATATGTCTATGTTTTGTAGAGTTTACGGATATTAATATGTGATCATTATTTGCCACCGAATTCATATAATTCAATTGTGGAGGGGCATTTGTGGGAGACCGGGTTTTATCATGTTTTCCATATCGGAGTTATCCAATGTCAGTCGGCATTGGTTAATGCTCTGCTCAAGAGATGATGGCTCGAGACTCATACATTCCATTTTTCAATTGGTGAGTGTGCCGTGACATTGGAGGATGTGGCGATAATTTTTGGCCTTTCGACAAATGGTCTTCCAGTTACAGGACTGACTCTGAGTAGTTATGAGGCATTAGAGGTTGAATAGGTCTCCATCATTTTGGTGTTGCACCCAGGAAGACAGATTGTGGAGGAAGCTTCGTAAAGTTGACCTGGTTTCGGAGACTGAAGGATCATTTAGTCTTAGATAATGATATTCAAGTTCAGAGGTACGTAAAGTGCCACATAATGTTATTATTTGGGGTCATTCTGTTTGGGGACAAGTCTGGGGCAGCAGTGCATTGGAAATTTCTGCCGTTGCTTCGTAACTTTGGCGGGATCATTTCGTGCTCCTTTCAAAATCGAATTGATGTACTCTACCAGATTGGTTGTCATATGACCCCATCGGTAATTACCATCAAATGCCAATGCATACTGTTCACGTGGGATCCGATCTAGCCAGTTACTGTACGCCTCATTGTGTTCGCGCAATCGCTGATAACGTATCTCGTACTCGTAAACTGTCCTCGAATATCCTATGATACACAAAAGGCTTCCTTGTAAAATCATGCATTGTAACAGAATCTAAGACAATAACAAATTTGTCGTATTCAAATTTACCTATGTTGACGATAAGCTTTTGTAAGTATGGAGCCTTGAACTTTCTTAGGAAATTCGACTCTATATACCTGATACAAAACATGTGGAAAGCTCTAGAAGGAGACCAGGCTCCGTTACTCCGAGCAATAGCTGAGTTGATGGACTCATGTCGATCGGAGATAAGGCTAACACCGTCACGTGTCACCACATGCTGTCGCAAGTTACTGAGAAAAAAGTGCCACACCTCAGATGTCTCTCCCTCCACTATCGCAAATGCAATGAGCACGATATTGTTGTTGCCGTCCTGAGAAACTGCAACCAACAAACAACCTTTATAATTTCCACACAAATGAGTTCCGTCTACCTGCACTATTGGCTTGTAATGTCTGAATGCTCTGATATAAGGGTAATAACTCCAGAAGACTCGATGTAAGACATGGATGCTAGGAACTAAGTCATCACCCTGGTACGCAGGCATTATTTCAAAGTGAACGATCGCCGATGGCTCTTTGTGACACATGGCCTCAAATCATATGGGCAAAGCTTCATATGAAGCTTCCCAACCGCCAAAAATTGACTCCACTACCTTTTGCTTTACTAACCATGTTTTGCGATAACTTACGGTGTAGTTAAACTTCGACTGTACTTCTGCAATGACTGATTTCACCTTTATAGATGGGTCAACTTCTACTAAGGGCTTAATTGCTTCTGCAATTGTGTTAGAACCCAATTTCAAATTATCTTGAGAAATGGTTGTTCTAGTACATGTGTGACTACCATTATACCTCCTTATCTCCCAGCAGTACTTTTTGCAATTTTACTAACCCTGATCAGCCAGTCACAACAAGTGTCGTATTGTGTACATTTAGCATAGAATGTTGTTAGTTCTGACACTTACATGGTGCGGTATTTTACAACCCACAAACTAACCAGCAAGTGCACCGGGTCGTACCAAGTAATACCTTACGTGAGTAAGGATCGATCCCACGAGGATTAATGGATTAAGCAACAGTTATTGAGTGATAAACTTAGTTAGGCAAGCAGAAAATGGTTTTGAGATATTCAAAAAGCATTAAATAGTACTTTAAAAATTTCAGAAAGCAAGCAGCAATGAGTTGGGAATAAAATATTTGAGAAAGCAGTTAAGGTTTTAGAGTTATCTAATTTCCGGATTAACTTTTATTACTAATTAATTTAATCATGCAAGATTTAATTTCATGGCAAACTATACGTGACTAGACCCTAATTTCTTAGACCTTCCTAGTCTCCTCTAAAATTCATTAATTACCAATTCCTTGGTCAATTAACTTCAATTAGAGGGTGATGATCAATTTCTAGTTTATATGTCAAAAGAATCCTAATTATCCACAAATAAGGGGATTATATGTCACGTATCCTATTAAATACAAACAATTAAAAATTCAGTATAATATGTTTTCAAGCTGTTGTTCAAGTAAAGAGCTTTTTCAAGTTATACAAAAACTCAATTAGAACATGGGTCATACTTCCATTCCACCCATATTCATAAAATAAAGAACGAAAACAATTATTGAAATATAAATAAAGATATGAATTAAATTAAAAAGATCAAACGAATCAATCCATGAAAATAGACAGAGCTCCTAACCTTAACAATGAAGGATTAGTTGCTCATGGTTCAGAGAAGAAAAATAAGGGTTCTAGTAAAAATGTGTTCTGTCCTGTCTAAATGTACAAAGTTCCTATTTATAACTAATCCTAATAAATTTAAAATCTAATTATCTAAAACTAAAAAAATAATATCCTTTCCTCAAAAAAATAAGATTTGAATTTAAATTTGAATTAATTAACAAGTCTTCAGCTGATTGGTGGGGATCACTTGATTTGTCCATTCTACAACTTCTAATCTGTGTTTTCTGGACTGGAAACTGGGTCAAAACGCGGCCCAAAATTCACGCCAGCGATTTCTGTAATTTTTACAGACCGCGTTAGTCACGCGTACGTGTCAGTCACGCGTACGCGTCGCTGGTCTTCTTCGCAAGTCACGCAGACGCGTCGGTCACACGAATGCGTCGCTGAGCAAATCTTCAAATCACGCGTACGCGTCGCCATGTATACTTCCAGATCACACGCACGTGTCAGGCACGCGTGCACGTCGCTCCTCGCAGCTATCTCCTTTGATTCTTGTGCTGTAGATACTCCATCAAATTTCGCCGAATGCTACCTAAAATAAACAGTATTGCACAAAACTCAAAATAGCATCTATAGTGGCTAAAATATAATTAATTCTTAATTAAACTCAACAAATTAGATGCAAATTCACTAGGAAAAGATAGATAAGATGCTCACGCATCACAACACCAAACTTAAACTGTTGCTTGTCCTTAAGCAACCAAAACTAATATAAGCTTATGATGTGAATTTGCATGAGAATGAGAGTTCGATTAAGCTCGTGTCTCTTCTTATAGTGGGGTTTACAACTGCAATCCTGAATAGGTTTGGCATCTCACTCTCCTTTGAATAAGAAGAATGTTAATGTCATTCGGAATTAGAATCCAGATAATATTATGAAGTCTCTGATCTTTTATATTTCAGTTTAATCCTTGAACACAGCAAAATTTACTTTAATTTATTTTCCTTTGGTGCTTTGCACCTTGAGCCTAGCCGTGACTTTAAATGTTTTGTCTCAAGGATTACTTGACACAGAAACACCACAAGCACTTAACTGGGGGACTCTCTTTGAGTCCTGATATTTCTTTTAGTTACTCCCAGACAATGGTGCTCAAAGCCTTTGGCATACTCTGTTAAACGCACTTGGTCTCTACTCTAAGTGTTTTGTCTCAAGGATTACTTGACACAATCACACCACAAGCATATGACTAGGGAAACAACTCTTTGAGCTTTTAATCATGTCTGACCTCTCTAGTCATTGATGCTCAGAGCCTTTGACCTTGCTTTTATTTATTAATTATTATAAAAAAAATTTCTTTTGCTTCAAGGATTAAATTTTTGTTTATTTCAGAGAAGTCATAATAATTCTCTCGATTCCTGTTCCTTATACATTAACATCCCTTGATTCAAATTCAAATATGCACTGTTCATATCATGCATTCAAAAATCATAGAAAATACCACCACATTTAAGTAAATAGGACTATTCTTAAAATTAACTCAATTTTTCATGCAATACATCACTTCTTTTTCTTTTCTTTTTAGATTCAAGTTCAGCGAGTGGTACATGAAACATCTTTTCAGCATTAAAGCAATTAAAAGAAAACTAAACTAGTCCTAGGATTCTAACTAATAAAGGATCATGCAACAGATAAAGTAAAATAGTAGAAAACCGGAACATAACATAGAAAAAGAAAGGAGGAATAAAAATGAAAAGAACTCAACCACCTTAGTTATCCTAGCGGTCGCTTTATTCTTTAGGTTGTGTTCCTCAGTGAAGATGATTTGCCTCCCTTTTGTGCCAGAAAAAACCAATAAGCGCAGCGTCAACACCAAACTTAAAGGTTTGCTTGTCCTCAAGCAAAGAAGAACTGAAAATAGAAGAAACAAATATTATGAGGAGAGAAAGAGAAGATGATAAAAGAATAAGAGAGAATAAGGATTGGGGGAGAGAGAGAAAGAAAATTGGGCGGTGCAAGCGACGCGTACACCTACGTCACGCGTACGCGTGGGTCACGCATTCTTCATACTGACGCGTTAGCGTCAGACACGCATCCGCGTGTCCTAGATTTTGTGCGATTCGCGCGAAGCCAGCCGTGCGCCCGCGCGACTTTCTGTTCACATGGCTTGGGAGCCAATTTTTCATACGACGCGTTCGCGTCATGCATGCGCTCGCGTGGATGGCCATATGTGCAACTGACGCGAACGCGTCAGTCGCGTGTCTGCGTGCCCAAATTTGTGATTTTAGCATACTTCCTGCCCCAAGCCAGCACAACTCTCTGCCCAAACACTCTTTTACGTTGAATTTGCAGGTCACGCATTCGCGTCGGTGACGCGCCCGCGTGAATGGCGAAAATCACAAACGACGCGAACGCGTGGTGTACGCGGACGCGTGGAATCGTTTGTGCGAAAGGCTCCATTCTAGCGCCACTCCTGCGCAACTCTCTGTCCAATTTATTTTTCACACACATCCATCTGACGTCTACGCGTCGATGACGCTTGCGCGTCGTGTGCTTTCTCTTTTTTTTTAGCTTGAGGTGTTCGGTTCCTGGAGTAACATAGCTGCATGATTAGAAAATTAGTAAGAACTAAAATTAAAATAAATAAGAAAACTACTACTACGAAAAATAAAAATAGCTAAGGATACGAAATTATCGGGTTGCCTCCCGACAAGCGCTTCTTTATCGTCACTAGCTTAACGGTCAGCTCCTCTAAGGAGGAGGGTCATAAGGGCTCAGCTCTTCACCCCTTACTTTGAACTTCTTTCCTGTGTCTCCATAACGTAGCTCAATATGCTCGAGAGAGAGAATTCTGATTACTGTATAAACCCATGCTGGATTGCTGGTCAACACCACCTTCATTCATAGGGAGAAACCTTCAGTGGGGATCTTTTTGTTTCTCCATCCTCTGGGTATTTTCTTCTTTTTGGGAACCTCCTCCTTGGTAGATGATGCATTCGCAACACCAAACTTAGGTTTGATGTCAGGAGGAATTTTATTGATTGTTATCAAGGGAGGTTTGAGCTGCAGATTCTGCTGTGTATCATCAGGGGGCTTTTGAAGGGTTGGATCAATAAGCTCAGCCTGCATGCACCTCTCTTCTTCACCTGTTGGATGTATATCTTTAAAGACATGAAAGACCAGTTGATCATTATGCACTCTAAGCACTAATTCGCCACTTCTACATCAATTAGAGCTCTTCCAGTGGCTAGGAATGTTCTTTCTAAAATTATAGAGGCATTCTCATCCTCTCCTGTGTTAAGAATCACAAAGTCTGTTGGGAGGAAGAATTTACCCACTTTGACCAGGATATTCTCCACTAATCCATATGCAGGCTTTGATAAACCCCATTTGTAGGGTTTATCTTGTATTGATTTTAGGGGATTTTATAACCTTTTACCCACATTTATCCATTGAAATAGCATGGTTTTATAACTTCTCCTTTAATTGTGCTTAAGAGTGAAAACATGCTTTTTAGGACTTAAAATAGCTAAATCTAATTCTCCTTGATTCCATTAGATGCCTTGATATGTTTGTTAAGTGATTTAAGGTTTAGGAGGCAAAGATTGGATCAAGGGAATGAAGAAAGAAGCATGAAAAGTTGGAGACCTCATGAAGAAATGAAAGAACCGGAAAGCTGTCAAGCCGACCTCTTCGCACTTAATCGACCATAACCTGAGCTACAGAGGTCTAAATGATGCGGTTCTAGTTGGGTTAGAAAGCTAACATCCGGGGCTTCGAAACAATATAAGATTTGCGATAGTTGCATCGCGCATAGGGGCGCGCACGCACACGGTATGCGGACGCGCCGATGGTGGCACATGACCCACTTAATGCAACATGTGGCCAGCGATTTTAGAAGCCTTGTAGGCCCAATCCAACTCATTTCTGATGCTATTTAAGCCAAGGATTGAAGAGAAATCAACTAACTTTTAATCATTAGCTTAGTTTAGTAGTTAGAAGTAGTTTCTAGAGAGAGAAGCTCTCACTTCTCTCTAGAATTAGGATTAGGATTTGGTTTAGTTCTTAGATCTAGATTTAGATTCATCTTCTTCTACTTCTATCTTCTCAATTCCTTGTAGTTACATTCATTCTTCTTCCACTCTTTTGTTGTAATTTTCTTTATGTTGTTCTTATATTTTGTTGTAGATCTAGTATTGTTCCTTCTACATTCTTCCAATTCAATAAGAGGTAATTCATACTAAATGTGTTTTCTTTGCTTTTCTATTATTGATCTCTTGTTTTTGTAGTTGTAGATTCCTTTAATTCTTGCATTTAATAATGATTACTTCTATTGCACTTTATGTGTTTGTTGAAATGTCTCTTTTAGTTTTAGTGTAGATTTTGTTCCTCTTGGCCTAGGTAGAGTAATTAGTGACACTTGAGTTATCTAATTCCTTTGTTGATTGGTAATTGGAGAGATTGCTAATTGGTTTGGAGTGCACTAAAGCTAGTCTTTCCTTGGGAGTTGGCTAGGACTTGTGGCTCAAGTCAATTCATCCACTTGACTTTCCTCCATGGTTAGAGGTTAACCAAGTGGGAGCAATGAACAATTCTCATCACAATTGAGGAGGATAACTAGGATAGGACTTCTAGTTCTCACATCTTGCCAAGAGCTTTGTTAGTTGTTAGTTTATTTCTTTTGCCATTTATATTTCTTGTCTAAAATCTCAAAAACCCCAAATAACTCACAACCAATAACAAGACACTTTATTGTAATTCCTAGGGAGAACGACCCGAGGTCCAATACTTCGGTTTATAAATTTAGGGGTTTGTTTTAGTGACAAACAACTTTTTGTATGAAAGGATTAGTGATTGGTTTAGAAACTATACTTGCAACGAGAATTCATTTGTGAATTCTAAACCGTCAAAAATCCATTCATCAAAATGGCGCCGTTGCCGGGGAATTTGTAATGGTGTTGCGTTATTGGTTATTGTATATATGTGAATATTGTGAATAGCTTGATTTTTTGATTGCTTGTTAGTTTTTGCTAGTCTTAGTATTTTGTTTCATTATTTCTTATTAGTTTTTGTTTCTTATTTGCTCTTGCTATCATGAATTCTCACCTTGGCTATGAGTTTGGTTATAAACATGTTGTAGGAAATGAGGACTATAATGAAGATGTGTATCAAGGATGGGACACTCAAAGGTGGGAGGAGCCATATGCTTGTGATCAATCCTCTTGGCAACAACCCCCACCAATGCACTATGAAGAAGAGCCATTCTATGATGCATATCAATCCAATGGCTATGGTGAATCACCTTGTGACTTTCAAGAACCACCACCATATGCCTATGAACCATATCCTCAACATAACTCTCAACCATACTCACAAGCCCCTTCTTACCAACCACCTTCATATGACCCTAATCCATATCTATCCTACCAACAACCATATGAGCCATATGAACCACATATAGAGCCACCACCACTCCAACATCAATATTTTCAAGAGCCACCCCTTCCACATTATTACCAAGATGAACCACCTCTAATATATGAAAATTTTCAACCACAAGATGAATACTACTTTCCACCACAACCTTCCATGGAAGAATACTCATATCCATTGATCCAAGAGCCACATGATCCTAATCATATTATCCAAGAGGAACAAGAGTCAAGGGATCATCTCAAGGAAGCATTGGATCAATTTCAAGCAACCATGGAGTGTGTTGTGCAACAAGTGGAAAGAGTGGAAAACACTGAACCACCACAACTCTACCAAGAAGAACCACCTTCCTACTATGAACCCTTCCCCTAAAATGATGAATCCTTCCACCAACCCCAATCTCTAATGGATGAAACCCTTGGTGTTCTTGTTCAAGGGCAAGAAGAGATGAAAAGGGACGTGCAAAATTTCATGGTCGCCTTGGATGCGGTAACAAATCAATTAGCCCCCCAATGCTTGAACACTCAAGGAACTCCCATGGCTACATGTGGAGAATCGAATGAAGAACATAGCATGAAGGAGAGATTGAAAACTCCGGTGGGAAATGAGGGAAGTTGCTTTGTAATGGAACAATTGGAGGAAGCTTTAATTGTTAAGGATAAGGAAGAAGTGGTAGAAGACTTAGGAGATGCGGAGCCTCCATGGGAACATAAAGTTGAAGAAAACCCCTACAAGATGATTGAAATTGATGCTAGGGAGGAAAGTGCACACCTTCCAAGGCATATTCCATATGAAGACTTGGATGAGATAGAGAAAGAATTGAGTTCCTTTGGAGATAAAGATCAAACATCAAGTCTTAGTGGTGAAGAATCCTTTGAGCATGAAGAACCTTCTCCGGTTGGATTTGAAAGCGTTGAGGAGGTAAATTTTTTTCACCCTCCCTATTATGGTTTGAGTAAAGGAAAATGTTTAGATAAAATTGTTGAACAAAGAATTGAGATTAAGAGATCTTGTGAAGAGGTGGAAGTCCCTAGAAATAGAAGAACGAGGGTTGGTTATGCTTTGTCAAGATCTTTGGAAGCATCTTTGCCTAGGTTGCCATCTACACCTTTATTTGAGTGGGTGAAATTCATTTCTATTAGTTTTATTATCCCACTTGAATATGGTTTGCTTGAAACGGATGGCCAACTTAGGGAAGTCTGTGGGATGAAGCGTAAGCGGAAAAGGTTTTGTGGTGGGCGTTGCAAATCAAGGCTCATTATGGTTGATGCATCAAACATGAGATATAAAGGTTGGAGTAGTGCTCAAATAGATGGGTCTAGGAGGATTGTTGGACACTTCATAGAGAATTCATCTTGCTTACCACCCGGATGGACTAATAATGATGATCAACCTCAAGACGGGTGTGAAAATAAAGTGTGGGATCCCGGATTAGAAAAAGAGGATCAACATTGGGAGCCCCAAGCTTGTGAAGAACTCCATCAACACTTGGCTCAACCCATAGAAAATCTTGGGGCACAATGGAGAACCAAGCATTGGTGGGAGTTTCAAGATGAATACAAGCACAAGCCACCTTGATGAGGAGCTCCCCATAAGTCCAACTTAAGGACAATAAACAAAAGTGCTAGGTGGGAGACGACCCACCATGGTAAAATCCTTTCATTTTCTCTTTTGTACATATTGGTAGAACTAGTTTAATTTCATGTTTAGATTAGTTGGTTGAGTTTAATTAGTATTTTAACATGTTAAATAAGGTTTTAGGGTGTTTTGGTAGTAGCTTGGAGGTTTGGAATGCTTGGATTGGTGCAAAAACATAGCAAAATTTTTTTGAAAAACAGAACACCATCCACGCGTGCGCGCACATAACGCATACGCGCACCCGAGCATTTTTGACCATCCACGCGGACGCGCACTGTACGCGTACGCGTGGATGAAAAATTTCACCTCCAGCCAAAAAACCCGAGAGTTAGGCCTGCACTGTGCGAACATTGGGCCTAAGGCACAAGTCTATGCACGCGTGCGCGCACTTGGCGCGTACGCGCACATGATCTTAAATTGGCAATGCACGCGCACGCACACTGTGCGCGCGCGCGTCGATTGCACAATCTGCACCCCCGGTACTTTTACCCGAGAGTTGTGCCAGACTTGGGCCGCCATTATGCCTCCGGCCTAACTCGATGCACGCGTGCGCGCACCTGGCGCGTACGCGTCCTTCAACCAATATGCACATCGACGCGTAAGCACGCATGACGCGCACGCGTCGGTTAAAAAAAAGAGTTTTTTTCTCCCCTTCCATTTTCTTTTGCTTATCACATTCGCATACTTCTACTCTTCCCATTTTCATTTAGTTTTTGTAGCATGTTTTCGTTTTTTTTAGTCATTTTAATAATGGTGTTGCATCTTCCTACTCAATTGTTAAGGATTCATTGCATTACTTTGGTGCTTCTTGACTTGTTTCATATTGTTGGGTGATGTTTCTCTTCAAATCAATGCTCAATCTTTTATGCACTTGTGTTCTTTGTGCATTGATATGACCTTATATTGTCTTTCATGGCCCACTCTCTCTTGTTCGAACTTGATGCTCATCATGCTCTTCATGCTTTGACCTTACTCTTGCATCAAGTATCATTGATATGCCATTTTCTCTTATTGTTTCCTCCTCTACATGTTGTAGCTACCATGTAGTGTGAGAACCATACCTTTATTTGGCATTAGCCCCCGCCTATATTCTATTTGCTTTGATATCTTTGTTATAAGCTTAACTTTCTTTCTTTTTCTTTCCTTTTAGGTTGGCCACCAAGAAGGGGGAAAGGAAAAGCTTTTAAATGGGGCAACAAACAAGTCATCCGCACAACCTTTTGAAGGAGCTCATCAATTGTAGCAACCCGTCCACATTGCTCTTCTATGCATGCACCGAAGACGGTGCAATCTTAAAGTGTGGGGAGGTCGTTCGACCGATCTCCATGGGTAACAATTTCCTTGTCCAACACCAATTCTTAGTTTTCTTTGTTAGATTAGTTATTGCATTGCATGATAGGTTGCATTTTAGTTAGAATTCATACATATTTTTACTACTTCTTTCTTATTAGGACTACTTGGTTAAAGTGATGAATTCTCTTCCGAGAAACTATTTTAGGGCACCCTACCATTTTGAAAAATTTTTGTTGAATTTGCTTGAAAGAATGTATTTTGGAACATGGTTTTTGAGCTAAGAACACAAGCTTGCGAGATTCGAGCCTAATGGTGTGGTTACATCTTATAACCACTTATTCTTCCTTCTTGTGTGCATTATTCTCTTCCTATGATTGAAATCTTTGATTTGTTTGATTCTTTATGTCCATTATTTTGTGTATTCATGCATTTATATGATTGATGCCATCATTTCATTAGCTCACTTACCCAAATGGCCTTACTCTTTATCTTCCTTTGTTAGCCAACTTTGAGCCTACGCTTAACCCACTTGTTCTTTGATTTAGCACATTACAAGCCTTAAAGCGGAAAACAATGAATGTCCTTTATTTGGATCTTTGATTGGCTTAGGCTAGTGAGTGTGAGTGTCATTCAAGAGTGGGAAAACTTTGGGACATTGGTTGGGATAAAAGGGTATTTGTGTTTTGTATTTTTATATTGGGGAATTGGGTACATACTCATGTATTAATTAAATGTATAGACCTTATGCATTGATGTTCTTGTATATAGTTTGAAAGAAAAAGAAAAATGAAAAGAAAAAAAAAAGAAATAAAAGTGAGAAAGAAAAAGAAAAGAAAAGAAAAGAAAAAATGTATATAGAAAAAGAAAGAAAAAAAAGAAAAACAATAAAAAGGGTACAAAATGCCCCAAAGTGAAGCTCAAACAATATAGAATCAATGCATATGGAATGTGAATCAAAAAAAGGAAATGCATGAGTATGTGAAAAAGTGAGGAATGGGTAGTTAGGTTAAAACTTAATTGTATAGGATGTCATAGGTTAGGTGGGAAGTCTAAGCCTATCAAAGATTCAAATTCCAAGCTCACTTAACCAAATATGCATCCTACCTTGACCCTAATCCCATTACAACCTAAAGAAAAGACCTCATGATAATTGTATGCATGCATTGAATAATTGTTAATTGTTAGATGAAAAACAAATCTTGAAAAGCATGATTAGGGGAGAATTGAGAGAATCGACCCGACACACTTGAGCGACTAGAGTGCAAACACTTTCGGTGAGGGTTCGATGCTCAATTCCTTGATTCCCGGCTTTCACGAGCGTTCTTCTTGCAAGTCTATGTGAACTTCATGTTTATACTTCAATTGGTAGGACTCATGAATCGTTATATGATCTTGGCCCTACTTGTGCATACATGCTCTTGGAGGATTGATTTATTTTTAACCAAGTAGGTAAAACCATTTTGCATTTAGTTGCATATAGTTTAGGTTGCATATAGTTTATTTACATGGAATAAATGTTGATACCCTTTGTTTCTCTCTTGGCTTAAGCATGAGGACATGCTTGGTTTAAGTGTGGGGAGGTTGATAAACCCCATTTGTAGGGTTTATCTTGTATTGATTTTAGGGAATTTTATAACCTTTTACCCACATTTATCCATTGAAATAGCATAGCTTTATAACTTCTCCTTTAATTGTGCTTAAGAGTGAAAACATGCTTTTTAGGACTTAAAATAGCTAAATCTAATTCTCCTTGATTCCATTAGATGCCTTGATATGTTTGTTAAGTGATTTAAGGTTTAGGAGGCAAAGATTGGATCAAGGGAATGAAGAAAGAAGCATGAAAAGTTGGAGAACTCATGAAGAAATGAAAGAACCGGAAAGCTGTCAAGCCGACCTCTTCGCACTTAATCGACCATAACCTGAGCTACAGAGGTCCAAATGATGCGGTTCTAGTTGGGTTAGAAAGCTAACATCCGGGGCTTCGAAACGATATAAGATTTGCCATAGTTGCATCGCGCATAGGGGCGCGCACGCGCACGGTATGCGGACACGCCGATGGTGGCACATGACCCACTTAATGCAACATGTGGCCAGCGATTTTAGAAGCCTTGTAGGCCCAATCCAACTCATTTCTGATGCTATTTAAGCCAAGGATTGAAGAGGAATCAACTAACTTTTAATCATTAGCTTAGTTTAGTAGTTAGAAGTAGTTTCTAGAGAGAGAAGCTCTCACTTCTCTCTAGAATTAGGATTAGGATTAGGTTTAGTTCTTAGATCTAGATTTAGATTCATCTTCTTCTACTTCTATCTTCTCAATTCCTTGTAGTTACATTCATTCTTCTTCCACTCTTTTGTTGTAATTTTCTTTATGTTGTTCTTATATTTTGTTGTAGATCTAGTATTGTTCCTTCTACATTCTTCCAATTCAATAAGAGGTAATTCATACTAAATGTGTCTTCTTTGCTTTTCTATTGTTGATCTCTTGTTTTTGTAGTTGTAGATTCCTTTAATTCTTGCATTTAATAATGATTACTTCTATTGCACTTTATGTGTTTGTTGAAATGTCTCTTTTAGTTTTAGTGTAGATTTTGTTCCTCTTGGCCTAGGTAGAGTAATTAGTGACACTTGAGTTATCTAATTCCTTTGTTGATTGGTAATTGGAGAGATTGCTAATTGGTTTGGAGTGCACTAAAGCTAGTCTTTCCTTGGGAGTTGGCTAGGACTTGTGGCTCAAGTCAATTCATCCACTTGACTTTCCTCCATGGTTAGAGGTTAACCAAGTGGGAGCAATGAACAATTCTCATCACAATTGAGGAGGATAACTAGGATAGGACTTCTAGTTCTCACATCTTGCCAAGAGCTTTGTTAGTTGTTAGTTTATTTCTTTTGCCATTTATATTTCTTGTCTAAAATCTCAAAAACCCCAAAATAACTCACAACCAATAACAAGACACTTTATTGTAATTCCTAGGGAGAACGACCCGAGGTCCAATACTTCGGTTTATAAATTTAGGGGTTTGTTTTAGTGACAAACAACTTTTTGTATGAAAGGATTAGTGATTGGTTTAGAAACTATACTTGCAACGAGAATTCATTTGTGAATTCTAAACCGTCAAAAATCCATTCATCAGGCTTCATAGATTTATCTGCCGTCTACAATGCTATCTTTGTGGGTTGTGCCTCTTGGATTTGCAGCTTCTTTATCACAGATAAGGGCATTAGATTTATGCTTGCCCCCAGATCACATAGTGCTTTCTCAAAGGTAGTGCTCCCAATGGTGCATGAAATTTGAAAGCTCCCTGGATCTGGCATCTTCCTTGGCAGGTTATTCTGAATGATAGCACTACATTTCTTAGTCAAGACTACTGTCTCATCTCCCTTTAAACGCTTTTTCTTTGACAACAGCTCCTTCATGAACTTGACATAGATAGACATTTGCTCCAAAACCTCGGCAAAAAGAATATTAATTTGTAACTTTTTGAAGATTTCCAAGAACTTTGAGAACTGCTTGTCCTTGGTCTCCTTTTGAAGTCTCTGAGGATATGGCATTTTAGGCTTGTACTCAAGAGCCTTTGGCAAAGTAGGATAAGTGTCAAGAGAATCCGGGAATGGGTTGTCCGCACGCTTTGGAGGGGCGTGCTCCAATTCTCCCTTCTTCTCCTCTGGAGCTTCCTTTTCAACTAGCTTTTCATTGACCTTGGTCTCAGAGCCAGCTACTTTACCACTTCTCAATTGAATAACCTTGCAATCTTCTCCTGGGTTCACCACTGTATCACCTTGAAATGCACTTGCAGACCTCTCAAGTATTTGCTTGCTCAGTTGGCCCACTAGCACCTCTAAATTTCTAATGGAGGCTTTGGTTTCCTGCATAACTTGTGCTTCTGTACTTGCCACTTGTCCACTTATCACGGAGATAGCCTTGTATTCCTCTCTTGGATTTGGAATTGTGTTACTAGGAAGGCTATTCGTGGTCCTCTGATCAATTTCATTAACTCTGGTGGCTATTTGACCCATTTGAATCTCCAGGTTCTTGATGGATGCTCTGGTTTCCTGTATAAAACCTGTCAATATTGCTTCCAGATCATTGTTCTGTTGAAAACCGCCCTAAGAATTATTGTTGAAGTTCTGAGGTCTTTGAGGTTGATCCCTCCATCCAAAATTTGGGTGATTCCTCCATCCCTGGTTGTATGTCTTAGAATATGGATCATTGTTGGGATTTCTAGGACCACTCCCCATGTAATTAACCTGTTAAAAAGAGGATTGAGCATAATCATAGTTGTCATTCTGCACTAAATGTTGATAGCTGAGACTTGCATGCCACCCATTTGTTGAGTAAGCAGATTTATTTGCTGAGACATAAGCTTGTTCTGAGCAAGAATAGCATTAAGAGCTTCCACTTCCATGACACCCTTCTTCTGAGGAGTCTCAGAGTTCACAGGATTCCTATTAGATGAGTATAAATATTGGTTACTAGCAACCAATTCAATAAGCTCAATAGTCTCCTCTGGTGTCTTCGTCTTGTGCAATGAACCTCCTGCAGAATTATCTAGGCACATCTTGGACATTTCACCCAAGCCTTCATAAAAGATGTCTAGTTGAGTCCATTTGGAGAACATGTCCGGAGGGCATTGCCTAGTCAATAGCTTGTATCTCTTCCAAGCTTCATACAGAGTCTCACCATCCTTCTGCCTGAAGGTCTAAACCTCCATCCTAAGCTTAGTCAGCTTCTTTGGTGGGAAAAATTTTGTGAGAAACTCAGTAACCACCTTGTTCCAAGTATCCAAACTCTCCTTGGGTTGAGAATCCAACCATAGCTTTGCTCCATCCCTCAGAGCAAATGGGAAGAGCATGAGTTTGTACACATCTGGGTTTACTCCATTTGTCTTCACAGTATCACAAATTTGTAGAAAACTAGTGGGTCTTCGTGGGGAAGACCATGATACTGGCAGTTTTGTTGCACTAGAGTGACCAGTTGGGGCTTCAACTCAAAGTTGTTCGCAGTAATAGGAGGCACCACGATGCTCTTTCCATAGAGATCTACAGTAGGAGAAGAGTAAGAGCCAAGCACTCTCCTTTGTTGCTCATTTTTATTCGGGTTTGCCGCATTGGTATTCTCAGTATTAGTCGGATCCATAGTGGATTCTGCAGCCTTGTAAAGTCTTGCTTGTTGTAAATGCCGCCTGAAAGTCCTTTCAGGTTCAGGATCAAAGCCTAAGAGATGTTCTTTGTCTCTGTTCCTACGCATAAACAAACAGAAAACAAGAAAGAGTGGGAATCTCTACGTCAGAGTGCAGAGAATTCCCAGTTAGGTAACTTGTGTAAAGAGATAAAAATATTGAATGAAATAAATAGAAGAAAAATAATAAATAGTTAACACCAAACTTAATTTCAGAAATTAAAAAAAATATTGGTGCTATTTATTTATTAAAAATATTTTCGAAATTTTTATTTTTATTTAATTAATTATTTATTTTTTTCTAAAAAATATTTTTTTGAAAAATGGATTTTAATAAAATTAAAAATAAAATGCCTAATCTAAGTAATCAAACAACTGATAGTTGTTAATCACTATCAATCCCCGGTAACGGCGCCAAAAACTTAGTGCGGTATTTTACAACCCACAAACTAACCGTCAAGTGCACCGGGTCGTACCAAGTAATACCTTACGTGAGTAAGGGTCGATCCCACGAGGATTGATGGATTAAGCAACAGTTATTGAGTGATAAACTTAGTTAGGCAAGCAGAAAATAGTTTTGAGATATTCAAAAAGCATTAAACAGTACTTTAAAATTTTCAGAAAGCAAGCAGCAATGAATTGGGAATAAAATATTTGAGAAAGCAGTTAAGGTTTCAGAGTTATCTAATTTCCAGATTAACTTTTATTACTAATTAATTTAATCATGCAAGATTTAATTTCATGGCAAACAATATGTGACTAGACCCTAATTCCTTAGACCTTCTTAGTCTCCTCTAAAATTCATTAATTACCAATTCCTTGGTCAATTAATTCCAATTAGAGGGTGATGATCAATTTCTAGTTTATATGTCAAAAGAATCCTAATTATCCACAAATAAGGGGATTATATGTCACGTATCCCGTTAAATACAAACAATTAAAAATTCAGTATAATATGTTTTCAAGCTGTTGTTCAAGTAAAGAGTTTTTCCAATTTTTACAAGAGCTCAATTAGAACATGGGTCATACTTCCGTTCCACCCATATTCATAAAATAAAGAACGAAAATAATTATTGAAATATAAATCAAGACATGAATTAAATTAAAAAGATCAAACGAATCAATCCATGAAAATAGACAGAGCTCCTAACCTTAACAATGAAGGATTAGTTGCTCATGGTCCAGAGAAGAAAAATAAGGGTTCTAGTAAAAATGTGTTCTGTCTTGTCTAAATGTACAGAGTTCCTATTTATAACTAATCCTAATAAATTTAAAATCTAATTATCTAAAACTAAAAAAATAATATCCTTTCCTCAAAAAAATAAGATTTGAATTTAAATTCGAATCAATTAACAAGTCTTCAGCTGATGGGTGGGGACCACTTGATTTATCCATTCTGCAGCTTCTAATCTGTGTTTTCTGGGCTGGAAACTGGGTCAAAACGCGGCCCAAAATCCACGCCAGCGATTTCTGTAATTTCTGCAAATCGCGCACGTCACGCGTACGTGTCGCTGGTCTTCTTTGCAAGTCACATAGACGCGTCGGTCACGCGAACGTGTTGCTGAGCAAATCTTCAAATCACGCGTACGCGTCACCATGTATACTTCCAGATCACGTGCACGCGTCAGGCACGCGCACGCGTCGCTCCTCGCAGCTATCTCCTTTGATTCTTGTGCTGTAGATACTCCGTCAAATTCCGCCGAATGCTACCTAAAATAAACAGTATTGTACAAAACTCAAAATAGCATCCATAGTGGCTAAAATATAATTAATTCTTAATTAAACTCAACAAATTAGATGCAAATTCACTAGGAAAAGATAGACAAGATGCTCACGCATCAGTACACCCGATAATCTACGCCTTGACAGATTATATAATCTTTCATCGCCTTAATCACTGCCTCCCTAAAACTGAATTCCATCTCCACGATGAATTCACCATCCGCTACAACAGGAGCTCTGCTACATTCACACCACAAAATATGTATTTTGATTAATAATTATAAATTACACATATAAATATAAATAAGTAATAAAATAAATATAAATATAAAATCTATCAATATTTGTCGTTTTCCAAAATATAAATATAAATAAGTAATAATAATTTATAAACCACAATATATAACAAATTATAAAATATACATAAACAATTAATAAAAAATAAAAAAACAACCAAATAATTAAATGCTAATTACTAAATAAAAAAAACCTTACACAATCAATTACCATTTCTAATGATCACATGTTGGTCATGCTACCTAATCAATCTGTCATATTAATCTATTATACATTGTATCAAAATTACATACTTGCATTCATATACTGAGAAAATTTCAGTGTATGCATAGCCTCCAAATCCAGCGAACGCATGAAAATAGGCTTTACAACGGATGCTGGTTTACTAGTGCATTTGCCATCTCTACCACATCTGCTTGCATATTGCCATCAGCCTGATCTTCGTCTCCACCCAAATCAAGGCATTTATAATTACTTTCGAACTCCTCCTCACTATCACTATTATAATTTTTCAGCTCAATATTTCAGTCTGCTTCAGACCATTCGAACTCAATATATAGCTCGATGAACAATATCTGTGAGCAAGTTTTCATGTACACTGAAAACATATCTTGCATGCTCGCTTTATCAGTTACATATTTGGTTTGAAACTGAATGAACCCACCAAATACAGATATAGGGTACTTGTACAAAATGCACGTTACTCTCCTAGATATTTGAGAATCTATTTTCTCACAAATTACACCTTTTAATTCTTCAAATGACAATGTGAATGGAATAACAATATCCAACGAATTTTCACACACAATTTTCACTCCTTCGATTGTTTGTAACAAAATCTGATCATGATAATAAACTTTTAACAACACTCTATCATCTATTATGATATATTCACATCAAACGCTCTCAAACTTAAAAAAGTTGCTGTTCAAACAATAAAGAAGAAGAAGATCGAAGTTGCTGTCGAAACCCCTCAAACCTTCGTAATGTTGAGTTACACGCACTTCATTATCATATTAAAATTAATGAGCCTATATTATTGCATGGTATCGCCGAGCTTCACTTTGAAAACTCCACTGAATCTCTCTTATTGGCCATTGTAAATCTCCTTCAAGTCACTCATTTTTTGTTTTTTTTTTTATATATATATATTTTCATGATATTGAACCATCTATACTAACTAGTTTGATTTTTTTTAACATCCGTATATTATTGACCCAATGCATACTAACTCAAAACAAGCCTTCCATGTCTAAATTGGCCCTTTACAGCACCATCTCTAGTGAATAAAAAAATAGTCCATGTTGCGAAAAAAGTGTACATTTTTGTCCTTCCCTAATTGCATCCAAATCATTATAGCTTCATTAATGATTGAGGTTCCTTTGCAATTATTAGAAATTTTTTGTGACAATATAAATTCAAACTGTATATTGTACCGATTAAACTATAACCACACTATTAGAATTATTTTAAGGTGTCTTTAAAAGACCACATTATTCTTTCACCACCATAAATAAATTCTTCTTGTACACTCTTTTAAGGATATATTTAAAATCGTATTTGCCTCTCCTTTAGTTGGTTATAATTACCCCTAAATATATGTCCAAGCAGCTATTTTTCTGAAATTTGCATATCCTTTTAATTTCTTCACTGGTTTGTATTTTAATATTGTTGAAAAAAATATCGAAGTTTTGTTTTTACTAATTTTTAGCCTTAAAATCTTAAAAAAATTATTCGGTATGTCTTTTATAATGTCAATTTGTTCCACCTCGGCTTTAACATAAATCAAAAGATGATATGCAAATAGCAAATGAGAGATAGCTGGCCCACCTCTTCCAACTGTTATTAGTTTTCATATTCCATCTTCCATACAATCCTCTATAGCTTGAGAGAATTTGTCCATTATATTGTCATCACAGATAAGTAGGGGGATATTGGATCGCCTTGTCTGATCCTCGACTAGATTTGAATTCTTCTGTCTTACCCCCATTCCATAACACATTGTAAGTTGTAGTTGAATCGTGAGCCATATTTAAATTGGTAAATTGTCGAGAAAGGCCAAAATCTTTAAAATAATCCCTTAAAAATTTCCATCTAAACTGATCATATGCTTTTTCAAAATCAATTTTAACCGTCGTCTAATCCTTCTTTCTTTTTAGTCTTTTCATAATATAGTTCAATTCCTTGGCAATAAGGATGTCATTTTGAATTTTCCTCCCTTGTGGAAAATTGGCCTGGTAGGGTGCGATTCTGTTGATTAAAGTTGATTTGAGCCTTTTAACAATGATCTTGGTCACATATTTGTAGCTCACATTGTAAAGAACTATGGGACAGAATTTGGTAACAAATTTAGGACTTTGCATTTTGGGGATAAGGGTTATAAAGGAGGTGTTGTGTTCTTATATGCTTTCATTTTGGGTCCAGCTTTCTCTCACCATGCTACAAATACTCCCCTTAACCGTTTCCCAATTTTCTTTGTAAAATAAGGCCAGATAGCCATAAGTTTCTAGTGCTTTCAAAGCTCCAATGTAAAATAAAAAAAATTCTTAATTTCTGTATCATCTGGTATTTTATTCATACTGATTCTAATATTTTCATACATGTGTGGTACGAGTTCCATGTGACAAAACCGGCACTAGTATCAACATGTTTAATTCTAATTCTTCAATAAACAGGTTTTTTTATAATTGGGAGATTTTTTAATTTTCCAATTCTATATATCAATTGTCTTTTTTTATTTTTTAACCTAACCAAATATCTCCTTATTCCATTTGGATAGGTAGGAAGATTTAAAAAAAAAATTTAAAAATTTGGATAAAGATTTTATCAACAAAATTTTGAATTAATTATGTTTCTTCTGGTTCCATAAAACAAAGCTAACAGAAAAAATAAAACAATGATCAATTTTCATTCCTTTTTTAAAAGAAAGACATAAAAAATAGATAACAATTTCTTAGTTGATTAAGATTTTTACTCCTATAGCATACATAACTTGTACTTTAGAAGTATTTATTTTATAGACGTGTATTTTAGTTTAGAAATTAGAACAAAGATTAAAAATAAATAATTCTAATATTGTTAAACTTATCTTCGTCGATTTTTTAAGAACATATGAAAAACTTATTATCTTCATCAATTTTTTGAAATTATATTCAACTCACTTCTTATCCGTTATTCTAACTAAATATATTTATTGATTATTAAATGTATAATTGATATTTTAATGACGAATAATGCATAGAAAAATGTGAGTGAAAAATAGTATAAGGAAAAAAAAAAGTTAAAACATAGAGAAAAAAAGAATAAAATATTATTTTAGTCATCAATGTTTAGGTCAAATCTTAATTTGATTTCTAATGTTTTAAACGTTTTATTTCTATTCTAAAAATTTTCAAATAAACTTAATGTAGTTATAGTATTCTATCATTAAATTTGACACTAATAGTTAACATAAAATAAAGTAGACGTTAATAACATTACTAGTTAAGTCATATTTTCTTCTATATATTAGAAAAATATAATCAAAATCTTTTTGTAACATTTCTCTTCAATTTTTTTTTTCAAAATTCCAAATTCTAACAATGAATCATTAACGCTTCAAAATAAAAAGAAAATTATATTAGTGATCATTGGTATATCAATTTTATTTACACATATTGAAATCGAATGTTATTGATTCTTCAATATGTGAATTATTTATATCAAATTTAATAGTGGAACAATATTAAATCTGTTTAAAATTTTTTTAAAATTAAAATAAGATATTTAAAAAATTTTAAAACTAAAATGAAACGTTTAAAATGTTAGACACTAAATTAAAATTAATAAAAATATTAAAAATAAAAATAATACTTTAAAAAAGAAATGGAATATCAAAATTCATATCATATTAGCTAGATATTTAGATTAGATTAATGTATAAACTATTTCATCATTAAATATTTTTCCTGTTTTCATGGCGAAGTTTCTTTCCCTCTCTAAAATTTTCTAGTAAGTCCGAGAAATCTCTCCACAACATTGGCAGTTGACTTTTACCGAACTCATTTTCCAATCATCAAAACTGCAACACGCTTATATTTGGTTCATCATATTTAGATTATATTAGTATAAAAAATTAATTATTATAAAAAATTTAAAGATCAATAATTTTTAATTGAATATAAATTATTTTTATTTATATATATAAATTTTGATAAATATAAATTTATGATGTACGGACACTGATACGAATACAGGAGACGACATGATACGAGACACGCGAACACACAAAATTTAAAATCTTATAAAACACGAGGTCACGACATATATATAAAATATAAAGTATTTTTTAGATAAATTATAATGCAAAAAACTTTTGATATTTTATTAGTATTAAAATATAAAATAATTTTTATTTGTTTTTAATGTTTTTTAAATTATATAAAGATATTTAAAATAATTTTTTAATAAATAATAATATATATTATTTCTAAATTCATTTTAAAAATATATGTTAAGAAAAAATTTTATTTTTTATTAAAATACAATTGAACACGACAAACACATATATTAGATGAATATCGATAAATATCATATATAAAATATGTTCGATGTACAGATATAACAATTCAACAAAAGTATTTATCTTTTATAGATATAAATAAAAATTAGGTGCTTTATATGTATAAATTTCAATAAATATAATTATAAATTATTATTGAATAAATATTGATATATACTAAAGCACTAAGTATTACCGTAAATTAACCATCCATATATATATATATAGAATAAATTTTAAAAATAAATTAAATATTATATATATTTATATATAAAATATATATTAATTTATTTAGTGGTTGATTTTTAGTATATAAAAAATTATTTTTATTTTTGATTCCGGCAATCAGTGTTGGGGTTCGGGAGAAAGCTATTGAAATCCAGAATTTTCAAGAAACATGCCACTTTCACACTTCACTCTTATATAGTTGAGAAGCAAGAAACCCAAATCAACAGAGAAAGAAAATTAAAAGAAGAAGAAACAAAATGTCCCTGTTTCAAAAACTTGTTAGCCAAAATGGCCTATACGATTCAAGCTTTTTCTCAGACATAATGGGGTTTGAATCCAACACCCAAATGGATTGGAAGGAGACACGTAATTCCCACATCTTCGAAATCGATCTTCCGGGTTTCACCAAGGAGGATGTGAACCTCGAATTACGCCAAGACAGAGTAATATGCATCAGAGCAGAGAGAAAAGAACAAGAACATGAAGAAGAAGAGAAAAAGATGCTGACGTGGCATTGCAGGGAGAGAGTAGGGACATGTGGGGTATTTTCGAGGGAGTTGAGGTTGCCGGAGAATTCGAAAGTCGATGATATTAAGGCATCAATGCGTGATGGGGTGTTGTCGATAACAGTGGCTAAGGATGAGAGTAAGAAGAAGCACAAGAGCCACAAGAAAGTGGTTCACATAGAACAACAAGAACATGGTGTTGGTGCTAATAATAATAATAAAGGGATTGGGCGTTTTGTTTGTTGCAAAGCTTAGAATGTTTGTTTGATCAAAAGCTTTAATGGGTTGGTGTTTGTGTGTGGCTTTGTGTTTATTTTCTATTTCAAATGTATTCATGTGTATAACATAGTTTGGAAGATCCTTATTGATTGGTGTTGCAATCCCTGTATGAGGCTTAATGATGAACTCTTCTAATGGATTGATTAAAGTGAATTGGCTGTATTTAAAATGCACACCCTCAAAGTTGCCTTTATTTGCTCATTTTGTTGTTGCAATACATACAGTAAGTAGCTATTAAATCTTGAAATACTACAATTTTCGGATGAATTTAAAAAAATACAAATGATAAATATGTTCTATTTGATATATATATATATATATTGATTAAACGTTTAGTTCAATTTATCAAACCAAATATACTTCTGGAGTATTTTGTCATTTATATTATTCCCTGTTAAGTTCACTTACCTTCTCTTTTCTTAAATTTTTATTTCTACAAAACCACAAGACTTATAATTGGATATGATTAGGTCAGGTAGATTTCTAATTGTAAGTTTAGAGTGCCAATAGTTTCATCATAATTGTAAATTAGCATATTAAAGTTGAGTTTATATGTACTAAAATTAGTCCTTAAATTGTTTCAGAGTGGTTACGTTTCGTACCACATCCAAAATGGTTAATGTTAATTAATCTTAGGTAGCGTTTGTTTTTGGGGTAGGATACGGAGACATGGATAACATTTGTTTAAAAAGTGTTTAGAAATAGAGATATGGACAGTGGACATATTGTCTTCGAGACAATTTTTTATACTTTTGTGTTTACTCTTTCACGAAGGACAATGATGGATACGAAATTTGGAAGAGTGGACACGGAGAATTTTATAAATTTTGTTTTCCTTTTTTTCCATTATTATCCCTTCTTATTTTTTCTATTGCGTTGTTCAGAGATACTTTTTTTTCTTCTTGTTCTTTCTCTATCTCTTTCTTTTCCAGCTACTCTCTCCTTTCTGTAGAATTTTTTATTGGGGTAGATAATTCTTTTCTTTTTATCGTTTTACTTCAATACCATTTTAACTTTATATTATATTATTTAATTTGTAATAAAAATAATAACAAAAATAATTAATCTTAAAACTTTTGAAAGATAAATATTATCAAAAGTAAAATTGATCTTTTAAAATGCTAAAAAATAATTTATAAATTGTAATTGATTTTATATAATTTAAAGAAAAATTAATTTTTTATTAAAGAAAAATCAGTTTTTAGATAAAAAAATTAGTTTTTTTTTAATAAAAATAATTTTTATATGCAAAAATTAATTATTTTTTCATGTAAAAATGAATTTTTTTAAAAATTAATTTTTTATTTAAAATTAATTTGGCTTATTAACTTAAACAAAAATTTTTATTAATCAAATTCAAATTTATTTTTTTTGTTAATCTTAACCATATGTATTTTTACATATTAATAATAAATTTTAAAATAAAATAATTATATTTATAAATTTTATTTTAATATAAATACTAAAATATTTTTTTTATTAAAATTTTTTGCCTCTTCAAATATTTTTTTCAAATTCTGTTTGTACTCTTACGTACTTTTATTTTTTATTAAATTAATTTGTATTGATATAGAAAATTTGAAATCACAGGATTATTTTAGTCATTTCATATAATATTTTAGTCTTGTTTATATATATCCAAACATAATACTAGACATTACATTAGTGTCTTGTCCATCGTATCCAAATACAATACACAAAAGATAATTTTTAGTGTTTTCGTCCTATTGTCTCGATTTCAGTGTCATGTTATGTCCTGTCTTTAAAAACAAACGCAGCTTTATAAAATTTTAATGGCATCCAAGCTTCAATTAGAAAATAGAGTAAATTATGAACCTCGGTTTTAAAAATTGCTCATTTTCTAAATTGTTCCTTCTCTAAATAGAATGATGTTTGCTGATTTTAAGTTGGACATGTAATCACTTCCGTCTGTCATTAGAGTTTGTTGATATGACGTTAAAAACGAATTTAATTAAAAAAATGGTTAAAAAATTAATTTTAAAAACAAAAAAAATTGACCATTTTACTCAAAAAAAAATATTACTAACAAGTAACGTGTTCTAACTATATAATTTAAAAAAATTATAAAATAATTTCTTTGATGTTTTTAATATATGAAATATATAAAATTTAAAAATCTTGTATTGTTATACTTTAAAACACAAGTTAATTAAATTTAAAAGTATATTATAAAAATTTTGTAGAATTCAGTTTTGAACATTTACACTACAACTCCCCTCAAAATTCTAACTCACAAGACAACCCCCTACACGTTGATCTATTCAAAATTTAGTACAGATACATTGCAAGAACTCCATCATGTAGAATCAATGTCTCTTGAAGCAAAAACACGTGACTCCTCTACATTCTAACGATTTATTCAGACAACGAAATACAACATGCCTAATCCCTATGCTGTTTTCAAATCATTACACAGTGTTGCTCTTAATCATGCCTTATGTAAAGAGGGAATCATTTATCTTTATCCTCAGCCATCTTCTTTCGTATCTCATGGGCAACATTGAAAATGCCGAGAGTTGGTTGGTTGCACACAAAACACTTCTTGTTCTTTGCATGATGCTGCAGAATAAAACATTGGGAAAACGGTTAGAATTAATACATATCAAATAACTTTTACAATTTAATCGAAGTTGAATTGTATAACCTGGTGAGATCAGACTAGAATAAGTAAATAAAAAATGTTAATTTTAAATGCTGAATCACATATTGAAACATTCAATTGCGATCCATAACCACCCACTTCTTCTATGTTAACTTTACATGTATAGAAGATGGGAATAGAATGCATAATAACTGCACACAAAAAATTAACCGCCAAATCAGCCACTCTATATCCATGTACAGTTACATATATTGTTTCACTCATTTTCAATGTGTATTTTATATCAGTGACGAATTTGGTAGCTATTTTTTGTGTACAGTAACATTGTTGTTCCAACAATTGCAATACCTTTAAGGCGCAATGCTCACAGAAGTAGTGCTTGCACTTGGTTACAACAGGATCCGCAAAAGGCTTCCTACAAATAAAACATGCAAATGGCAATGCATCTTCATCGTCACTATCAGATATATCAGCACTTTCCTCGTCCGCATCTTCACCCGCAGCCAATCTCATCCTCCTTGCCTTCTCAGCTTCATCCCATTCCTTCTCCAACTGCCATCCAGACTTGTAATCCCCTCGATCATGCATAAACTTACAGGAATCACCATACCCACAGTAACCAGTCTCCTTGTAATCCTTACATATATCAGGCTGATAATCGAATCTCGCTGAAACTCTTATATGAGCCGAAGCCCTGAGAGGACCATGTGAACCACCAGCCTTTTCGCTAGCAATTGTTTGCTCTCTCCGGAAGCCGGCCTTGTAATCTTTGTAACTGTTCATTCCCTTATATAGTTTGCCATCCTCAGAACTTGTGCCTTTCCCCTTCAAACTCTCTTCTGCTTGCTTAAGAGCTCGTTCACGGATCGCACGAGCATCTCTGGAAAAGTCAGTCTCTGTCTCTAGAGTTGCTGTTGCTTTGCTATCATGTTGAACTTGAATCTCTTTCGAAGACTCGAAATGAAAACCGGTTTTTTCAGATTCTTCACTTGGGTCAGTAGACACAGAGCTTTTCGAGGGGCCAGTTGAAAAGTACAACTTATTGTCAGGCTTCGGAGCCTTCTTCTGAGCATGCAACAAAGAGTTTTCATTTTTTGAATCATCGCCCTCATCTTCACTATCAATAGCACGTTTCCTTATATTCTTCTTATTGATTGGTTTCCTGAAGAAGCTGCACACTGAAAATTCACAAAAGTAGCGAAGAATAATAATTGAGGATTATAACAAGCACGGAAGCAGATAATGAAAAGACAGAGAATAAAAAGTAATATACAAAATAACCTCGTATACCTTGCTCTGTTTGCTGGTTTTCAGCAGATTTTGCCACTTCATCAGAATCTGCCATACTGAGAATTCAGCCACAACTATTCTGCTGCTGTGCCACAATGAGAAGCAACTGATTTTGAAAATATTCAGGATATTGCCGGTTCCACTGACTTTATTTGGTACGGAAGAACCCTTATGAAAGCCAATCTGCAAGACAATGTCAAGTTAGAAACTTTATTCAATAATGGTTGTGATAGATGGTGAAATAAAGCAAAACAAAAACGGAGCTATAATATCTTACAAGTTTGGAATGAAAATAATCGAAGGTAGCATGCAAAAGCATGAAAAGACAATGGCGAAAAAATAAAATAATTATTATTATTGATAAAATCATAATCCCATTAAGAGAAAAAAATTCAAAAAGGGGGAGGGGAATACACTTTCCTTATACAAAAGCAAAACACAAAACAAAGGCCTATCAAAAAAGTAAAGCACTCCAATCTCTCAACATGTCTGAGAGAGAAACTCCACTAAAAAGATCATGAGCTTACACCAAATAGATGCTAAGTGTCTAATCCTATCCTACAAGACATGTTTATCAAAGAATCTGTCATTAAAGGCGTGTGAGTTACACTCCAACCAAATAGCCCAAATAGTGGGGAAAATTGCACTATTCCACATAATTTTGCCTCTTTTCAAGTACCAAACCCAATAAACCTAGTCAATAAAATTATATCTAGATTTGCAGGGCACACCCAACATTCATCAAAGATGCTAAACAAATTGTTCCATAAGAAATTAGCCATCGAGCAATGCAAAAACAGATGTGAATTTGACTCTAAAGATGTCCCATGCATAATACACACATCAAGGGAGATAGCCTTATTTAGTCATCAAACCTACAAGAAGTCATTGCCATCAATTCTGTTAAGCACAGCTGTCCACATAAAATATTTGACTTTAGCGGGAGCTTTGGACTTCCAAATGGGCTTGTCTAGACGGAAAGAACTTGTGTTAGAGGAAGGCGTAAGAAATTTGAAGAAGGATTTACAACTAAAATACCAGAGGAGTCAATAGATCAAATCCTTTTATCAGGGATAGGATATAAAGAAAAACCATGAGGGAAGAGAATCAAAAGGTTAGAGGATTCCCTATCATTAAGGCTACGAAAGAAACATAAGTCCCAAGAGTATTTTCTTTCTGGAGAACCTACAAAAGTCATTTCTTTAGGAATGCATTTTTATCTTCTATGCTCTTATACACAGATAACACGCTTTTAATTCATTTTGTTGTGACTAACAGGGATCAAGAGTACAAGCCACAGTTCCAAAGTCATTGATAAAGGAACATAGGACGGAGTTTCAAAGTCATATTATCCATGACTAACCTCAGAAGTTGCAAGTAACAAAATAAAAATGAATACTACAAATGAGGTTCAATGAAGTTGGTTTGTAGAACATAACTAATTCATCTACCAATGCTTTGTTTCGAAAATAGCAACATGTATAAAACAATTAATCTTTTATGTCAAAGAAATTTTGATTACAAATCTTCAGTAGACTCTTAATTCTCAGTGCACAAATTAAAAATACAAAAATAGCAACTTGACCACAATTTTGATGCAAGGCAAGGTTTTGTTGTTTATCTTTTTTTTTTTTTTAAAAGATTAAGAATCGCTATTTCTCACAACAATTGCAAGAGGAAAACAAAGTGGGTAATGCTAAAGTTCCAATGCTTACCAAAGAAATGCTCAGCACCAAAAAAAAAAAAAAATCAAAAGTCATGAGTCGTTTTAAAAGATTATATCTTATACATATGAGGGCAAAAAAACATTCAAAGTCATGAGTCATTTTACAAGATTAGATCTTACAAGATGACAATTCTAGACAAAGATTCAGCTATGTGCCAAAGGGGTTTGCAACTTTGCATGCTTTACAAATATTAGATTAAGTTTGAATCAAACAACACAATATAATTACAAGTGACTAATCTATGACAGATTTTTTAACAAAAAAAAAGAAAAGGAGACATCAAAAAATTATTATAATAATGGGTGGCCATATTTAAAAACAATTCAACTAAAAGCAAAGGGTCAAGAGGCATTAAACCATGAAGAGAAACAAAGAGAAACAAGTTTCTCATTCACCTTCTTCTCCAAAGACAGTTAATTTCATGGGTACCCAACAAAGAAAAGGAAACCGGATAGTCACAAATAAAAAGTTAGCATAGAAGATGACCTGAACAAAATAAGATTAAATAAATTAAAAAAACGAAAATTTTATTTTGGTGAACATGTAAACAGAATAATTTCAAGTTTGTGAAGAGGTTTAAGTTGGTGCAGTAAAAAAAGCTTAGTGTATATCTATCTTCAAAATTCAGGGAAGGGAAGCACAAATTGGTCCAAATTTCGAATAATTCACCAAAATCATTTTTAGGGATGTAATTGCCCTAATTACTCATACCCACTTATTCCCTAATGAACAAAACAACCATTAGCAAGAACAACTAGGCAGCAATAAGCAATAACAATATAGCAAAAAAAAAAAAAAATTAATAACGAGCACAACAGCAATTTAGTTATTAGGAACTCAACTAATTAACTAATCATTAAACATGTACAACACAACATCAATAAATGAACACCACAGCAACCAGCAGGATGAAGAACTAGGCAATAGCAAAAATTTTAATAAACCCAACAGGAAAGACAGCAACCGGCAACCATCAACAAGAAGTGAAAATTACTAATCAAATCCATGAATCATGAAGCAAATTCAATGCAGAAATTGAGAGCGTCAAAATGTCTTACCAGGAGTTGAACGGAGTAGCGATGCAGGAGGAGAGGTCGAATGGAGTAACGATGTCGGCGACGGCGGAACTTCCTTCGATTACAGAGAAAGAGAAGGAAGGAGAAACTTCCTCTATGTGCCTTCTGAACGGCCACACCGACACGGACGAGGCCAGCGACGCAGGCGAGGTGAGCAGCTGGGACAGTGCCGGTGACAGTGACTTCCGGAGCTGGCCGAGGGATCAAACTGGGAGGAAGTTGCCTGGATGATGAATGCTGCTACTGTTAGGGTTATGGCAAGGCTTAAATTTTGTCAAAAACAAAACCGGCCAAACCGGCAGAACCATTACTCGTTTATCCGGTTCACCGGTTAACTGTTGGGTCTTTTTTAACTAGATTTTAATAATTGAATCGATTATCCAACTATTTTAACTAATTAGAAATTTAATTGATTCAATTGTACTTGAATCCAAATAATCAAATTATAATAAAATAATATATAAATTATAAATAAACATATAAAATATGAATTTATTTTAGTATAAATCTTAAAATATACAAACTAAAAGTTAATATAATATTAACCAAAATCTTATAATTTTGTGTAAATACTAAATACATATCAACTTTAAAAAGAAAATAGCCAATATTCAAAAGTTAATAACTAGGTTTATATATATTATATATTATATGTTATAAAATGATAAAAAATAAATATAAAAAAATAGTTTACTTTTAATTTTTTATTTATTTAAAAATATATTTTACATACTTTAATTTTAATATATTTAGATATATTATATTAATATTAATATTTAAAACATAATGTCGCAGTAAATTTTTAGAAGGTTAGATTTAACAGTGTTTGTATAGTTTTCTGGAGTGTTTGAGAATACTCTAGATGGTTCTGGAACGTTTTAGAATGTCCTAGAAATTCCTGGAATACTCTAGAAGGTTCTAGAAGACTCTAGAAGATCATAGAATATTCTAGAAGAGTGTGGATTGATATAAAAGTATGAAGAGTTGTATGGAACAATCTAGAAGTATTTAGAAAGTAGTGGTAGGATAGATTTATAAAGAAGGTTCTAGATGATTAATCTAGACCATTGATTAGATTTAATCCTAACCATCCATTGAGGAGGTGGATGGCTATAAATAGGAGGTAAGAGTTAGTGTGAGGGTGTGTGAATCATTTGTAACAAACACTTAGAGCAATAAAGTGTTCTTTCCACTAAGCTTCATTTCTCTTGTGTTCTCTTGTGTTCTTAGCTTTCTTGCTAAGTATTGAGGGTTAGGTTGACTTGGTGCCGGCACGGTAGCGTTGGAGTGTGTCCAAGGCCGTGACAACTTGGTATCCGAGCAAGGTTCGAGAGGGAGCACAAGTGGTTTGTGAGAATGACTTCTAATATCACCATGGAGCATGTTGAGTCTCAAAGGGGAAAGGATGCTATTCCTTCTCAGTGGGGAGGCAAGAAGATCCATTCTTCAAGTGAGCCTAAAGGTAAGGACTCTAACTTCTTAGAAGAAAGAGTTTCTATGTTAGAAAATGTTCTATCCTCTATGGATGAGCGCTTCCAAAGGATAGAACATGACAAGGAGACCATCGAGGCTCACGTGTTGGGAGAATTAGATGCTTTCAAAGAAAGCATGCTCCAAATCGAAGAGAAGCTTGAGAATTCCTTGAAGCTATTTGAGGAAGTTCGAGTTTGGTTCGAGGAGGCAAAATCTCTACCAACCATTATAAGGGAGATGAGAAAGATTGATCTCCCAAAGCCAAAGGAGTTCAAGGGCGTGAGGGACGCTCGAGAGGTGGAGAACTTCCTATGGCAAATGGAGAGGTACTTTGAAGGCCAAGGGGTCGTCGAAGAAGCAATAAAGGTATGCACTGCAGCTCTCTATCTTTCTGATAATGCTACTTTGTGGTGGAGGAGAAAGAGCGTAGATATGGAGAAGGGTACTTGCAACATAACCACATGGGAAGATTTCAAAATGGAGTTGAAAAGACAATTCTTCCCTGAGAATGTGGTTTATGAAGCAAGGAAGAAGTTGAAGGAGTTGAAGCACAAGAGTACGATTAGCGACTATGTAAAGGAGTTCACTACTCTCACACTTCAAATCCCCAACTTAGCATCAGAGGATGCATTGTTCTTCTTCATTGATGGACTCCAACCTTGGGCAAAGGTAGAACTACAAAGAAGGAATGTTAAGGATGTCGATGAGGCCATCGTGGTGGCCGAATCACTCACTGAGTATCATAGGGGAGACTCTAAACCCAAGTCTTCTTCCAAGCCTAGTTTTACTAAAAATGGAGGAGACAAGGGGAAGAGTTTCTCAACCAAGAAGGAAGGAAAATACTCTTCAAAGAAAGAGTACGAGGAAAAGAAGAAGGCTTTCGTACCTAAAGGAGGATGCTTCGTGTGCAAGGGACCACACCAAATGAAGGACTGTCCCAAGTTAGGGACTCTGGCATCTATCGCCGAGGAACGAGAGGCCCAAACTCAAGTAACTGAGTGTGTTGGATCCATCCAACACATAAATGCTGTGAAGGGCAAAGAGGCAAGCACTGCAGAAAAGAAAGGCTTGATGTATGTTAAAGCCTTTATCAATGAAAAACCTGTCATGGCTATGATCGACACTGGTGTTACACACAACTTCATCACACCTGATGAAGCAAAGAGGCTTGGTTGAAGATCACTGAAAATAATGGTTGGTTCAAACCCGTGAACACCAAGGGTGAACCCCTTAAGGGAGTAGCAAAAGGGGTTGAGATGACTCTTGGTTCTTGGAAGGGCCTTGTAGATTTCTCAGTAGCACCCATGGACGATTTTAAAATAGTCATCGGGCTCGATTTGCAAAGGAAGGCAAATATAATACCTATGTCATACTACAATATAGTATGCGTCATGGAGAAAGGGTCTCCATGCATGGTCCCTACAATCTCAAAGGCTGGAGGAATTCCGATGCTCTCGACCATGCAACTCAAGAAAGGTTTCAAGAAGGAGGAGATGATGTCTTTGGCTTTACTACAAGAGAAGTCAACAACCAAAGGAAAAGATGTTCCCCCCAAAATCAAGGAAGTCATTGAAGAAAATAAGGATGTGACACCTCTCGAGTTGCCAAAGCAGTTACCACCTAGAAGAAAGATGGATGACAACATTGAATTGGAGTTAGGAGCGAAACCGCCTATCTCAAAACCATACAGGATGGCGGCCATTTCTATGGTTGAAGGAGATATTGTGCATACCATCAAGGAAGGGTTGCATCACGATCCATTAGCCAAAAAGTTGGTGGAGTTGACTAGAGAAGGTAAGACCAAAAGATTTTGGCTAGAAAATGACCTTCTCTACACTAAAGGGAGAAGACTATACGTCCCTAAATGGAAAAATCTAAGAAGAAAATTAGTGAGAGAATGCCACGACACCAAGTGGGCTGGTCACCAAGGTCAACGAAGGACCTTGGCACTCATTGAATCTTCTTATTATTAGCCTCAAATGAGAGATGAAGTAGAGAGCTATGTGAAGACTTGTCTTGTGTGCCAAAAAGATAAGATTGAAAACAAGACACCAAGCGGGTTGTTGGAACCTCTGCCTCCATCAGAGCGACCGTGGAAAAGTGTCTCTCTAGATTTCATTTCTGCCTTACCGAAGTCTGAGGGGTTTGGATCTATTCTCGTGGTAGTGGATCGATTTTCGAAGTATGCTACCTTTATACCCGCCCCTATTGACTGCACTGCAGAGGAGGCGACACGACTATTCTTCAAGAATGTGGTGAAATATTGGGGATTGCCTAAGAGCATCATTAGTGATCGAGATCCACGCTTCACAGGACAACTATGGACAGAGCTGTTCAAACTCCTTGGGTCGGAGCTTCATTTTTCAACAAGCTTCCATCCTCAAACCGATGGGCAGACTGAGAGAGTGAATGCCTTACTCGAGTGTTACTTGAGGCATTTTGTAAGCGCTAATCAGAAAGATTGGACAAAACTCCTCGACATTGCTCAGTTCTCATATAATTTGCAAAGGAGTGAGTCTACAGGGAAGAGTATGTTCGAGATTGTGACTGGACAACAACCGCTTACACCTCACTCTCTTCCTTCCCCTTACTCAGGGAAGAGCCCTGGAGCTTATCATATGATTAAGTCTTGGGAAGAACAAGCAGATGTCACTCGTTCTTACCTCGACAATGCTGCAAAGAGGATGAAGAAATGGGCAGATAAGAAGAAGAGGCATGCAAGCTATCAAGTGGGAGACAAGGTAATGATCAAACTTCTTCCACAACAATTCAAAGCCTTTCGCAAGGTTCATAAAGGCTTAATCCGTAAATACGAAGGGCCATTTGAGATCATTGGACGTGTTGGGGAAGTTGCTTACAAAGTACAACTCCCTCCCTCTCTGAAGATCCACCTAGTCTTCCATGTGAGTATGCTTAAACCATATCACGAAGACTAAGATGAATCGAGTAGAGGTGATTCGAGTCGTGCTCCGCCTATGGTGATTAGATCCTTTGATAAAGAAATCAAAGAGATCTTAGCTAATCGCGTCGTGCGACGAAGAGGAGTACCACCAAGTATCTAATACTTGATCAAGTGGAAAGGACTTCCGATAATTGAAGCTAGTTGGGAAGCTCGTGAAGATCTGTGGCAATTCCAAGAACACCTAGAGCGCTATCATGAACAGAACGCGACGAGGACGTCTGCACATTAGGTGGGGGAGAATGTCACGGTAAATTTTTAGAAGGTTATATTTAACAATGTTTGTATAGTTTTCTGGAGTGTTTGAGAATACTCTAGATGGTTCTGGAACGTTCTAGAATGTTCTAGAAGTTCCTGGATTACCCTAGAAGGTTCTAGAAGACTCTAGAAGATCATAGAATATTCTAGAAGAGTGTGGATTGATATAAAAGTATGAAGAGTTGTATGGAATAATCTAGAAATATTTAGAAAGTAGTGGTAGGATAGATATTTATAAAGAAGGTTCTAGATGATTAATCTAGACCATTGATTAGATTTAATCCTAACCATCCATTGAGGAGGTGGATGGCTATAAATAGGAGGTAAAAGTTAGTGTGAGGGTGTGTGAATCATTTGTAACAAACACTTGAGCAATAAAGTGTTCTTTCCACCAAGCTTTCTTTCTCTTGTATTCTCTTGTATTCTTAGCTTTCTTGCTAAGTATTGAGGGTTAGGCTGACTTGATCTTAGCTCAAGAGGTTGAGTAAGTCCGAGTGCCGGCACGGTAGCGTTGGAGTGTGTCCAAGGCCGTGACAATAAGTATCTTTTACGATAAAAACAAGAAAAAATTATCATAAAAAACCATTAGCACATATTAATTATTCAAAAGGATCAATTAAACTAAAATTTTTATACAAGACCTAATAAAATTTATAAAATGACTCATAATATTTTTTAATATTATTATTCTTTTCCATTGTAATCAAGATTTCTTACTATCGTTATGCTTAGCGCTCTTAATTCAATTTCTACAAAACCTCTCTTTTTGATTATCAAAAGAGCTGTAGCAAAGAGATTATGGCCAAAAGTTTGTGTTCACATATATAGCTATAATTGATTTTGGATAAACTAATTCCATCAATCTAAAATGTTATTAGTTGAGAAGTTAGTTTATGTACGTAGTTGTCGATGACAAATAAATTTTCTAAATGAAAAACTTATAGAATGTTGCTAACATTTTATTGAGTTTAATTAGGAGTCAATTTTTTTTAAATTTTATTTTTTTAAATTTTAAATTTTAAATTTTAATTTCTAAAATCTAGATCTTAATTTAAAAAAATTTCAAATCTTTTAAAAATTAGAATTACAATAATAAATTTAATTATAAAAAAATTATTAATGTTAGATATTAAAATATTAATTTTCTAGATTTATTCATTATTTATGTATTTGTGAAAGACTTCTCCAAATAAATAAAACTCACAAAAGTAATGGTGAAATTACAAATAAGTTGAAAGGTTCATCCAATCCATGATGATAGAATAAAATAAATCGGGTTCATGGATTACAAATATAATAAAAGGATTATAAAGTAGTGAAACTGTAAATTTAAGAACTTAATTTTAAGAAAGTGAAATATGATAAATTAGAGAAAAATACTATATTAAAGAGTAATATTGTCACTTAATAAAAAATAACATGATGTTTCTCTTTAAATAAAATTTATTATGGTCCTTGTTAATAATTTTAGTATATTTGGTCTCTCTTTAGTATTTATAATTAACCTTTACTCATGGTCCTTACTATTAATTCTTCCTAAAAACGAAAAATAAAATAAAATAAAATATTACAAAAACAAATTTTTATTTTTGGTAATGGAAAAAAAAAAAAAAGCAAATCTTATGCTATGAAAAAAAAAACTGTTGTTCGGTCTAAAAATTTAGTCCAAATGTCCAAATGCTAAATACAATCTAACCTTAGATCAAAGCTTGGACTTGGTAAGCCCAATCTAAACCAAATAAAAACAATTCGTACACAGTAGGGAAACAAAAAGAATCTAATCCTATATGGACAGAACTCTGAACTCAAAGTTCCCAAAAGCTCATGACCACAAAAGGAAAAAAAAAGGTTCCCAAAAGCTGAAATCTTACAATTTTGTATTGAGATACCTGCAGTAGTGTTCATACTTCATAGACTTAAATTAACACTATCATATTTATTACCATTACCTGGCGTAGTCCATGTTGATTAATTTGGAATTTTAATTTAAAAACTAAAAAAAAAATAAATAATTTGCCCAGCTAGTTCCATTATATATTGATATAGATAAATATATAAGTTCATTTTAAGTCCAAATATATATATATATATATATATATATATATATATATATATATATATATATATAGTTATTTTTATTGAATGTGATTATTGAGATGTAGTTAATGATTTATGTCTATTGTGAGCTTAAATACAAGGACTACACACATAAAAAATAAAAAGTAAAAATATTACAGATTTTTTTTAAGTGTTTTGCAATCTCTTCACCGTTAAACCCATATGCACCCTTTATTATCTCATTTGGATTTTGGAAATCTACTTTAGTCTTACTAAAAATTTAATGATTGTTTCCAAAATAATGTTATTTTTCGACTTGTTTTTTCTTATTCACGTACGTTCACAGATATGCACAAAGATATAGTAAAGATTAATGCTCAAATTTATTTTTAAAAAATTATTTATTTTTTAAATTAAATTAGTCATTAAAAAATTAAATTAGTCATGTTAATTCTTTAAAAATAAAATGTAAATTAGTTTTTCTGTTAGTTAAATGATGATGTGTCATATTAAATACCATGTGACATGATAACGTGATAGATTAATATCATGTGTCACAAGATGATTGATTTGACGTATAAATTTATATAGAGTTAAATAAGTTCTTGAAAATATGTATGTAAGTCATTTTCATTCCTAAAATTTTAAAAATCAATCAAAATAGTCCTTACATAAATCTCTTTTATTTTTTTATAATATTAAATTTTTAATATTTTTAATTCTATTAATTTTAGGTTTAATTACTCTGTTGGTCCCTATAGTTTCGCAAAATTTTCAATTAGGTCCTTATATTTTTTTTCCTTTTCATTGGGTCCATATACGTTAATTTTTTTTTCAATTTAGTCCTTACCGTCATAAAACCGTTTGAAATAATAGAATATTCCATTAAAAATTGAATATTCTCATAATTTAGTAAAAAAATTTAATTAAAAACACCTCTATTTTTATAAAATACCAAAAAGACCCTTTATATTTTTGTTTCCCAAGATTAGAGAACTCTAACTATCCCTAGGTTATTCTCCTAAATTCCCAATTGGATTTCTCCTCCGTCGCACTCTGCTGCCGTTTTTCATGGAGTCGTCGTCGTCCGTCGCTGGGTGGTCATCGTCCCTTTGCGTCGTCCACAGGTGCTCTGTTCTACTCCGCTTGTCCGCCTTGCCTATTGCATCCCCTCGTCCCGCCTTGCCTTACCGCGCCTCGCAGTGCCTTGCCTTAAATTGCCGCTCCTCGACTCTACGTTTTGCTGTCTGGACTGGTTCTACAACAACAGGTGATGATTGAATTTTGTTTTAGTTTTTCAGCATTGGATAATAATTCTTCTCAATAATGTCTTCCTCCCACTATACTAAGAACGGGAGAAATGTTATGCTTAAAATAACTAGTAGTCAAATAGCATCCTCTCCCGATTCTAATGCTTCAGGTTCAATGTTGAGAAATCTTAAATTTTGCTTATGCTTATTTTTGGTTGCTGCTTGTATATAATTTGACTTTATTTGATTAGGTAACTAGCATTCTGAATAACAAAGAGAACTAATTGATCTAATTGTGAAGCTTAGTTTGCTAAAATTAGTTTTGATTGTGCTAAAAAATTTTGATTATGAGTTCTGATTATATATTTTATCTGTAATTAATTGATTATGTTAGAAATAAGGAAGATGTGAGATTGGAGATAAGGTGTTTGATTAAATGCCTTTGAGAGAGTTGAATTGATTATGAGTTTTGATTATATATGTTATCTATAATTAATTGATTATGAGTTTAATTGATCATTGTCATAGAAGCATACATGTTCTACTTGTAAAAGTTTGGGCTGCAATCCTCAAGGCATTGCTGCTGACAGGCTTCAATGCTTGGTTCCGCAATATCGAAGATCGGTGGTAAAAGCAAAGGCCTCAGATACAACTGAATGTGCTGCTATGGTTAATACCAATTTTCGCAGAGACTTTCTTGGATTGACTTTGGGAATATCAAACCTCTTTGTTGGTTCATTGGAAGCCAAAGGAGCTGATTTGCCCCCGGAAGATAAGCCAAAATTATGTGATGAAGCTTGTGAGAAGGAGCTTGAAAATGTATGGTGAAAATACATTGTTTCCTTCTCTGCCTCCTTTTTTTGTTTTTCTCTGTTAAGACATTACAAATGATTATTGTAAATTGCTAATAATACTTTGATATTTGATGTAATTGCATTGCATCTCCTATTTCTACTAATGTTAGTCAGCACCTTTCTCAAATGTCAGTTATTTTTTAAGAGAAATTCTTCAAATAAATCTTGGGAATTCAAAGCATTATTAGTATCTAAGCTATTCTTTCCTGATAATAGAATCTATCATTCTTAAAGTTGGACAAGGTCCTAGTCCCCCAGTTGGATTTCAGGTGTGGAATTTCTTCTAATTTGTTCAGTTCTTTTTTATATGCAATACAAGATAGATAATATTTATTCTGCTCGAAGTTAACCGTTGAAAAAGGAAATATAGAACTAGAACACTTTCGCATTTTAAGCAACATGTAAGACACGGGGACAATGATTTTGTCATGCTGTGTCTCTTTGTATCTCTGTCTCAGTGTAATTAAACATATTTGTATCTAACCAAATGCAACTTCATTTCTATATGCACTCCTTTAGTAATATACCTTATGTAATGTAACTGTAATTGTAATTACAGGTAGCAGCTAATTATGTAGCAATGGTTCCTTCCGGACAAATATTTGATAGGTAAATCCACTGATGACAAAACTATATCAATCTCAACTCATCTTCATGAGTTCCAATATTTAGAATGATGTTTCTTCCCGTGTTTTGTCTGAACCTCATCTAGGAAAAGAAGCGAAAGATTAATGCAGAAAAAAAGGAAAGAGCTCGAGAAGGAGAAAGCGAAGGATGAACTTCTGACGAGAAAGCGCCAGAGAGAGGAAAGACGAGTGAGATACCGTGCGTAATGTGGTATGAATTAAGATTGGGCTGCAATGTGGCATGAATATATTGTTTTCAATTAAGATTTAAATGTTTCTTGTTTAGTTCAAAAATCTGTTCTCTATCTTTGTTTCAGAATGCTTTGGTGTTGCTTTGTGATTGTAGGTGGTCCAAAAGCAGCATGTGCTGGTTGTGCTGGCTTTGAGGCATTCTCAGTCGTTATAGAGAAGTTCTTAGACAGGCATGAGTAGTTACCTATTGAATTGAAGTCACCCAATTTTGCATTCGTTAGGCATAGCATGGATTTTCATAGTGGTAATCTTTTGCCCATTTGCTAATTAAAGGGCGCATATAAAATTGTAGTATTTTATTTTACATTGATTATTGTTTATTTATATACATATCAATTGGTGGATGCATTCTTCCGATTCCAAACTAGATGTAAGTATGCTCTTAAGTATTAATGTAAAGTTTATTATCTAAACTGGATGCATTATCATAATGAATACTTGAAGGATGAAAACTGAATTTTATATATGCTTATTACTACTATTTCTATTTCATTTTATCCATTCTTTTTTTTTTAGGTTCTTAAGGTAAGGTATTTTGAAAGTTGAAAGAAAAAGAGAAAGTATTTTTGGTATAATTTGTATATAAATAAGCAAAAAAATGATAGTGACAAAATAAAAAAGATTATATGGAATACTTTTTCTAAGGGTATAAAAGTAATTTCACAATTCATTAATATTTTTTTGACGTTTAACGTTAATAGGGACAAAATTGAAAAAAAAATTAACGTATAGGGACCCAATTAAAGGAAAAAAAAGTACAGGGACCTAATTGAAAATTTCGCGAAACTATAGGGACCAAAAGAGTAATTAAACCTTAATTTTAATTTTATTTTTTAAACCTAAATAAACAAATTTTTTCAGATAAAATAATAAAAATAATCAAATTATTACAAAGTTTTTTTTGTAATTTTAGATTTTATATTTTATATTTTAAATTTTAATTTTTTTGTAGTGAAATTTTTTGTATAAATAATTTTATCAAACAATTATTAATTATATACTAAAAATTTTAATCTTTTTTGGATCTTACTAAATAAATATAGTATTTATTTTAAAATTTTAATCTTTGAAATTTCAACTAAAATTTAGTCCAATTTATCACTAGTTATCCATTTTCATGATTTTATATTTGTTTTAGTTCAAAATTATTTCTAACAAATTAACTTTTTTTTTTTAAATATAACAATTGAAAAAAGACCGAAAAATAGTGATAACTAAGTAGTAATAATATTTTAAAAAACTGCATTAAGATATTAAGATTTAAAAAAGTGATCTCATAAATCAATTTTTTAATAATTGAATTCTACCACATAAATTAAACAATAAAAAATTTTTAATTTAAAATTAAAATATTTAAACTTTAAAATAACTACTATATTTATTTAGTAAAATTAAAAAAATTAAATTTTTAAATATATAATTAATAATAATTTGACAAAATTATTTAAATAAAAAATTTCACTAAAAAAAAAAGAATTTGAAAAGTAAAACTTTAAAATACAAATGATAAAATAATTTTGTAATAATTTTATTATTTATATTATTTTATGTAAAAAAATTTTATTGATCAAGGTCTAAAAGATGATATTAAAATTAATAGTATTAAAAAATATTAAAAATTTAATATTATAAAAAATAAAAAATTATATAAAGATTAATTTGATTATTTTAAAATTTTAAAAATGAAAATTACTTACGTATATATTTTTAGAGATTAATTTGACTCATTTATGATATGTCGGATAACATGTGACATGCTACGTATTATTAATTTGACATATGGTATTAACCTACTATATTATTATGTTATGTGTTATTTAACGTAACACGTTATCATCTAATTAATAAAAGGACTAATTTAATTTATATTTTATTTTTTAAAGACTAATATAGTTAATTTAATTTTTCAAGAATCAATTAAAAAATAAATAATTATTTAAGAATAAATTTGACTATTTACCTGCATAGCAATTATTCGATCATCAACATATATATTACGAGTAACGTAATAAATAATAGTGGTATCAACAAAGGAAAAATAATAATAATAATGACACAATAAGTAAGTGGGCGATGTTATAGTGAGAAAAGTGATTTTTTTTTCTCGCCTGCTGAAATGTGTTGGAAAAAAAAACACGTGAAATATTAATTCTTTTTTATTCAGTAGGTGTTAGGTATTCTAGTATTTGTAGAGTGATATGAAATATAGACAAAATATAGAGTTTTGTATATAATAATAATTTTTAAGCTCATTTTTTGAATAAAAAATAGTGTTGGCTTCAAAATTTTATGAAACTTATCATAATAATAAATAAAATAATAAAAATAATAAATATAAAATATAAATTTTTTTATTCAACAAAAAATAACTTAAGAATTACTATTATATTCAATTTTATTAAAACTGGAACATTCTTACTTGTTTATTATTATTAAAACAAAAATTATAATAATATTAAAATATCGTAATATTAAAACAAAAAATATTATTATTAACGAATGTTATAGGATTAAACATGATTTTAATCTTTTAAAGATCAAATATATTATTATTATTATTATTATTATTATTATTATTTATAAAACCATAATATTAAATAGACCAAAATAATTTGATTATTATTATCTGCAAAAATAAAAGTGTTCTTATTAGCATCAGCAACAACATTAATATCAATTTAACAACTTAATATATTTATTAATAACACCAACTAAATATTTTAATTCAAAAAGTACAAAAAAGTTTCTATATTACGTCAACAATAACAACATAATATTTAAAATTAAACATATAGACTTTTAATTATATTTAACATAAGAAATTGAATACTCAACAATAAAAATATAATATTTTTTACTATTCATACTAACGGAATAATATAAAAAATATATATATATATATATATATATAATGAAATATACCTAGTAGCATAACTTTTTGTTTTTTATTTAAATAAATAAAATAAAAATAATAATTATAGAAATAAATAATTTAAAAAGTAGTTATCATTTTTTATTTCCTAATCATATTTCGTTTACACTGTAAACGAGATATGACTAGTCAGCTGAAACGTGGCTATATATATATATATATATATATCGTTTACAGTGTAAACGAGATAGACATATATCTCGTTTATACTGTAAACAAGATACGTGAAATGTTCATCTTGTTCACAATGTAAACGAGATATATAGAGGACAATCCCAACAACTTTAAAAGGATGTGTAACACTCCTTGATGTTCTTCACAAATTTTTCCTATCCTTTTTGTGTTTCATATTTCTCACAAATACAAGGTATTAATGGTCAGTAATAGTCCATACATAGTTGTGCTTGTTTATCCCAACTGTCGTATGAGAAATGGCGACAACGGGTTGACATTTGAGTGTGAGGATATGATATTGTTTCGCATTCGGCTTGTGGAGACGTTGTCCGATTTGAGAAGTTTGATATTGAGCAAGCTCGATGGTACACAAGCGAAAAAAATCGAAAGGATGGCATATAGGTTGCTGGCACCCATGGGTAACAGAGTCTTCCAGTTTTGACTATTTCGACTTCTAGGGGACAAGCATGTGCGACTGATGTTCGACATCCATGGGAGGATCATGGTGGAGTAGGTAATGGAGCTTTCCACAGAGGTGGGACACAGTGGTGGTGGGAGTTCCGTACACTCGACTTATGTGCAGGACGACCGACCCCTCGCACCACCACCCATTCATGTCGCAATTCCAGTAGATGAGGCAGAGGAGGGCGAGGAGGAGTCGGATGAGGATTACGTGTGCGTACCACCTACCAAAGTCACGAAGGTACCCCCAACGGAATTTTCGTGTGCGCGTAGGCCTAGGTGATACGCCACGTTCTGCAGGATGATAATGACCTCACCCCACGGGAGATGAAATGTGTGCGTCTCCGGATGCCATCACTCCACGAGTGCCAAAATTAGAGCATTGTCAAAAATGAAGTCCCGGAGGAGCACCGTGTTGTCGAATCCGACCTCAGCCAGATACGGGACGATAGCGTCCGGTGGAGGAAGGATATGGCTGACTCGCTGGGCAGGAGAAGGCGATGCCTCTGCGGAATGAAAAAATTTTTTTGACTTATAAAGAGATAATCATAAATTTTTGTACTCTACTTAAGAACATAGAGCTACTTCTACTTAAGAACATACTTCCATGTCTCTAGACTACACATGTCTCTAAATTACATATGTCGGTAAGCAAATTCTAATTAAGTCATGCCAATCTTACACAAGCAAATACAGTTCTAAATTCATCATACAGTCCAATCCCTAAAGCATTTTACTCGATACTTGTCACTACGGAACTACCCTAACAATGTCCACATATTTAGATTAACCGAACAGAACGCAATTAACCTCAAAGTCGGCCGCCCCGGTGTAATGTGATGTCTTGTTCAGTTTGTTGATGTCCCGTCATTCTCCGTCTGGCGTGCCATCACCGTATCAGTCTCACATATGGTAGGAAAGGATAAAAATAGGGGAGAAAGAGGTTGATTAAGTCAAAATGGGGCTCAGAGACATGCTATAAATGACTTATACTTATAGGCGCGGTACGGCCTTATCTCGTTTACAGTGTAAACGATATAGACGTGGTTCGACTGACGTGTCTTATTTCGTTTATACTGTAAACGAGATATATGCAATGTCATCTCGTTTATAGTATAAGTGAGATAAGACTAAAGAATTTAAATCGGTAATATTTTTTAAAATTATTTATTTTAGTAATTATTAGTTTTATTTCATTTATTTAAATAAAAAATTTTAGTTTTTTGGCCGTGTAAAAGCTTATTTGAAAAAAATTTGGAAAAACGGTGAGGAAACATTTGAAAATATTATTATTATTTTTGTAATAATTCTTATTATTAAATATTTTTGTTAGTCCCACACATTCACAAAGAAAGAAAAAAATTAGCTTTTATAATTTAAATTTGGCCCACATTTCATATCACTCTGCAAATACCACAGTACTTGTTAGACAATAGTGGAACAACATTTCATGTGTTTTCTTTTTCTTTCTCCAACACATTTCAATAGGTAAAGAAAAAAAATCACTTTTTTCACCGTAGCATTGGCCTATATAAGTATAAAGGTCACCAGATGCAGTTAATAATGCAAGGTGATTCTTTCCCACATACAATATGTGTAAGCAGCATTCTAAAAAGAGAAACTTCTAAAATATAAGTCTGGACAGCTACGTGACAAACGGATTATCCCGTCTCGTCCCACCAAAAATTAATCCTATCCAGTTTAGTGAAACGATCTTAAATTTTTATTCTGTCCCATTTAATAATAAATTGATAGGTTGATAGGTTAAGTCCGTTAATTTTTATTTTTTATTTTAAAATCATTAAATATTAAAAAAATATAATTTTATCAATATTTTAATAAATATTAAAATCTTTATAATTTTAAATATTTAATCAACCTCATTATTAACTATATTTTTTTTGAAACAAAACCACAAAATGACAGATTTGATGGATAAATTTGTCCCATCTTTTCAAAACCTGCCAAAATCCGTAAATTAGATGGTGTAAGTTAAGTGAATATTTTTATTATAATAATTTCAAAATTTTAGTCCAATCTGTCTATTTTAACGAGTTAAGCGGACTATTTTATTATGACGTTCTCAAATTTATAAGTCGATCAGTCTTTTTTAACAAATTATGCGAATTAAACCAGTAAATTTTCGGCCCCTTTGCTATCCTCAACATTCTCCCTCCAATTGGATCAAGATCAACAAAGACGGAAAGTAGTGTTGGTAGGTCCCCAACCAAGTGGGGCCCACAAGTTTTAAAAGAAAAAAAAGAAAAATAAATAATAAATAAATAAAAGAAGTGGCTAAAAAGGCCATGGGAGAGAGAGAGGCTTTCTTTATGTTTTGAAAAGAAAGCAACGAAGCTTCATTCTCTTGAATGAAAGGAAAAACAGCGCCGAAGGAGAAGAGAAATTTGGGGAAAAAGGGCATGCCAACCTTGATCACATTGACTTGGTAAACTTGCTCCATTTCTTATGAAATTTTAGTATGTTGTTCCTGGTGTAGAGATGAACATTAGGATATAACTTATTTGTTGTATTGCCTTCTCTTTTGCCTGATTTGAGATACCCACTTTTGTGGAGGGTTTATGTTGATTCCACCAGTTTTGGTGATGTATTTTGTTGATTGTTGAGATGCCCTAGTGTTACTAGGAAGACTGTTTGTATACCCATTATTCTGATAGAGGAAGTTTTTCTAGACTAGGTCCCGTGGATTTTTTATCCCTCTTTTGGGGGTTTTTCCACATTAAAATTTTGGTGTCTGATTATTTAATTTCTGCCATTATATCTGCTACTTGGAGTATCTTTGGTGTTGTCCATTTAATTACATAGGTTGTAGAAAAATTATTTTTTGGTACTTCTGCTGTTAGACAGGTTCTTGATTTAAACCTGTGTTGAGTTTTCCCAACAAAGTAGTATCAGAGCTTTGGTTGTTTGTCTCTGTGCTAATTAAATGGAGGAAAATACTCATGGACCGAATATGGTCAAATTGAATTCCCAAAATTATTTAATTTGGAAGACCCTCATGAAAGATATGCTGTATAGTAAGGACTTGTATGATCCTGTGGAGGGAGATAAATCCAAAGGTACTAAATCTGATACTGAATGGAAGAAGTTGAATCGGAAGGCAGTTGCTTTGATTAGGCAATGGCTTGATCTTAGCGTGTATCCACATGTTGACACCGAAACGAATGTTGAGAAGATGTGGAAGAAATTGAAGGAGTTATATGAGAGAAAGAATGTGCAAAACAAAGCATTCTTGATTAGGAAGCTTGTCAATATGAAGTATGTTGAAGGTAAATCAATGCCGGAGCACTTGAGCATTTTTCAGGAGACGGTGAACCAACTGACAAATAATGAAATCACTCTGAATGATGAGTTGCAAGCCTTGTTGTTGTTGAGCTCTTTGCCTGATAGTTGGGAAGTTCTGGTTGTGACACTGACTAATTCAGCTCCAAAAGGAAAGTTGACGTTAGCAATGGTTAAAGAGAGCATGTTGAATGAAGAAGCCAGAAGAAGAGAGCGAGGTTTGACTAATGCCTCCTCCCAGTCAGAAGCACTCGTTTCAGAGTCACGGGGGAGAAGTCAAAGTAGAAAACCTCACAGTTTTGAGAGGTCAGAGAGTCGAAGCAAGTCAAGAGGAAAGTACAAGCCAAGAAAGGAGTTCATTTGTCACCATTGTGGCAAGCCGGGGAATATCAAGAGGTATTGTAGGTTCTTGAAAAGAGAACAATCAAGGGGAAGAAACAAAGACAAAAGTAAAGATAGTGATAAAGAAACTGCTGCTATTGTTTATGAAGATGTTCTTATCACATATGATGAAAATTATGTGAATCTTGTCTGTGATGATTCTACTTGGATTATGAACTCTGGTGCCTCATGTCATGTCACTCTAAAACGTGAATTTTTCACTTCCTATACTGTTGGAAATTTTGGCAAGATCAAATTGGGAGATAAAGGGAGTGTGTGATATCATTGGTATGGGGGATATGTGGCTTGAAACTAACATGGGATGCAAGTTGCAGTTGAAGAATGTTAGGCATGCACCAGATATGCGGTTCAATCTCATTTCAGTGAAGGCATTGGATCAAGAGGGGTATTGCACTTCCTTTGGTAGTGGAAAATGCAAGATTACCAAAGGGGCTCTCATTGTTGCTAGAGAAAATAATAGTCTCACTACTCTCTACCGGTTGCAAGCAAAGTTGTGCAAAGAAGATGTGAATGTAGCTGATGATTCCTCTTCTGATTTGTGGCATATACGTCTTGGTCACTTGAGCGAGAAAGGACTAAGCGTCTTGGCCAAGAAGCACTCACTTTCAGTGAAAGGTACAACTTTAAATACTTGCACTCATTGTTTTGTTGGAAAGCATGCTAGAGTATCATTTCATAATTCTGGACCTCATAGGAGATCACATGTTCTAGATTTAGTTCACACTGATGTTTGCACTATGGATGCTAAGACACTAGGTGGTGCATCATATTTTGTTACTTTTATTGATGATTATTCTCGAAAAGTGTGGGCTTTTGTTTTGAAATCTAAAGACCAGGTGCTCAGAATCTTCAAACACTTTCATGCAAGTGTTGAAAGAGAAACATGAAGGAAATTGAAATGTGTTCGAGCAGATAATAGTGGTGAATACAGGGGTCCATTTGAAGAGTATTGTAAAGGACATGGGATCAAACTTGAGAAGACGGTTCCTAAGACTCCTAAACACAATGGAGTTGCTGAGAGAATGAATCGTACTATCAATGATAGAGTCAAGTGTATGCTCTCTCATGCAAAGTTGCCTAAATCCTTTTGGGGTAAAGCAATGAGGACTGCAGTAGATTTGATCAACCTTTCTCCTTCAGTTCCACTAAATGGTGATGTTCCAGAGAAAGTTTGGAGAGGGAAAGATGTCTCCTATAGTCACTTGAGAGTGTTTGGCTGCAGAGCTTTTGTTCATATTCCAAGAGATGAAAGGTCTAAACTTGATGGAAAGTTAAAGTAGTGTATCTTCATGGGTTATGGTCATGAAGACTTTGGTTACAGATTATGGGATTCGGTGAGCAAGAAGATAATTAGAAGCCGAGATGTAATTTTTCTTGAAGACCAAACTATTGAAGATCTTGAGAAGACAGATAAGCCAACAATAACTGTTAGACGTTCTGTTGATGATGAACATGGTCCTTCCATTAGACCTCCTGTTGATGGGGGAGATGTACAAGTTGATAATGATGGTGATGTTTTGCATGATGAACCTGCACCTCAACCTGAGGTGCCAGATGTTGAAGTTCCACCTGAACCACCAATTGAGCCTGAATTGAGAAGATCTACTAGAGAGCGTCATCCTTCTCAAAAATACTCTCCTCATGAGTATGTGATGAACACTGAAACTGGAGAGCCGGAGAGCTACCAGGAAGCTATGTCTGATGAGCATAAGGAAGATTGGTTGAAGGCCATGCAAGAAGAAATGAAATCCTTGCATGAGAATCATACTTTTGAATTGGTGAAGTTGCCGAAGGGTAAGAGAGCATTCAAGAATAAATGGGTGTTCAAGTTGAAAGCAGATGAAAATGTCTCACGGCCAAGGTACAAAGCTCGATTAGTTGTGAAAGGCTTTGAGCAAAAGAAAGGTATTGATTTTGAGGAGATTTTCTCTCCAGTTGTGAAGATGTCCTCTATTCGAGTTGTGCTTGGATTGGCAGCTAGCTTGAATTTAGAGGTCGAGCAGCTTGATGTGAAGACTGCATTCCTTCACGGTGACATAGATAAAGAAATCTATATGGAGCAACCAGAGGGTTTTGAGGTTAAAGGAAAGGAGCACCTTGTATGCAAGTTGAAGAAGAGCTTATATGGGCTGAAGCAAGCGCCAAGGCAGTGGTACACGAAGTTTGATTCCTTCATGGTAGGTCATAGGTATAGTAAGACTTCTTCTGATCATTGTGTATATGTTAAGAAATTCTCTGATGGTGATTTTATAATTCTCTTGCTTTATGTTGATGACATGTTGATTGTTGGTCATGACACTAAGAAGATTGAAAGTCTTAAGAAAGACTTGAACAAATCCTTTGCTATGAAGGATTTGGGTCCTGCAAAGAAAATCCTTGGCATGAGTATCACTCGTGACAGGAAGAATGCGAAACTGTGGTTGTCACAGTAGAAGTACATTGAGAAGGTTTTAGAGAGGTTTAGCATGAGTAATTCCAAACCTGTTAGTACTCCACTTGCTAGTCATTTCAAGCTGAGTTCGCAGCAATGTCCTACAAGTGAGAAAGAGAAAGCGGAAATGAAGAAGATTCCATATGCATCTGCAGTTGGCAGTTTGATGTATGCTATGGTTTGCACTAGGCTGGATATTGCTCATGCCGTTGGAGTTGTTAGTCGGTTTCTCTCTAATCCTGGCAAGGAACACTAGCAAGCAGTGAAGTGGATTCTCAGATACCTTTATGGTACTTCTAGAGTTTGTTTATGCTTTGGGAGTGGCCAACTTGTGTTGGATGGTTACACAGATGCGGATATGGCTGGGGATCTTGATTCAAGGAAGTCTACTTCTGGTTATATGATGACTTTTGTAGGGGGAGCTGTGTCGTGGCAATCTCGACTTTAAAAATGTGTTGCTTTGTCTACTACAGAGGCAGAATACATTGCTGTTGTTGAAGCTTCTAAGAAACTCTTGTGGATGAAGAAATTCCTACAAGAGTTAGGCATCAATCAAGAGAAGTTTGTGTTATTTTGTGACAGTCAGAGTGCTATCCATCTCAGCAAGAATCCGACGTTTCATTCTAGATTGAAGCACATAGAGGTGAGGTATCATTGGATACGTCAAGCGCTTGAGATGAAGTCATATGCACTTGAGAAGATCCATACTGATGATAATGGTTCAGATATGATAACTAAGAGTTTACCTGCAGTGAAGTTTGATTCCTACAAAGAGAAGGCGGGCTTGGTGGAGCAGCCTATCCCCACTTGAGTTGGTGAGGGAGAGATTTGTTGGTGGGTCCCTAACCAAGTGGGGCCCACAAGTTTTAAAAGAAAAAAAAAGAAAAACAAATAATAAATAAATAAAAGAAATGGCTAAAAAGGCCACGGGAGAGAGAGAGGCTTTCTTTATGTTTTGAAAAGAAAGCAACGAAGCTTCATTCTCTTGAATGAAAGGAAAAACAGCGCCGAAGGAGAAGAGAAATTTGGGGGAAAAGGGCATGCCAACCTTGATCACATTGACTTGGTAAACTTGCTCCATTTCTTATGAAATTTTAGTATGTTGTTCCTGGTGTAGAGATGAACATTAGGATACAACTTATTTGTTGTATTGCCTTCTCTTTTGCCTGATTTGAGATACCCACTTTTGTGGAGGGTTTATGTTGATTCTACCGGTTTTGGTGATGTATTTTGTTGATTGTTGAGATGCCCTAGTGTTATTAGGAAGACTGTTTGTGTACCCATTATTCTGATAGAGGAAATTTTTTTGGACTAGGTTCCGTGGGTTTTTTATCCCTCTTTTGGAGGTTTTCCTACGTTAAAATTTTGGTGTCTGATTATTTAATTTCTGCCATTATATTTGCTATTTGGAGTATCTTTAGTGTTGCCCATTTAATTACACAGGTTGTAGGAAAATTATATTTTGATGCTTTCGCTGTTAGATAGATTCTTGATTTAAATCTGTGTTTAGTTTCCCAACAAGTAAATATTAATATAATTTGTTTTTGTTTTTGGGCGTTTAAACCCCGATGTATTAGAAAAAAAAAAAGAAACTGTCGTTACTACCCCTACTAGTGTAAAAGAAATACATTATTAAATGCAATAAGGAATTAAGGATACTAATAATAAAATCCCCAACAATTAAGGGTTTTTCTCTCTGGTCGATCAATAAAACAGTTTTATGTGGCGACTATTTGCCCTCTTTTTACTAATAATATATTTTGGCACGTCAGAATTATTTTTAGTTAGCAAATTTAGCATCAGGTTGCAAGCTGTTAATTGAAAACCCTTTTGATAGTTGGATTCAATGAACATGTCAAAAAGGGCAAAAATCACCTGAACAAGGTGCACTGTAACGTTTCAGTGTCACCAATTTAAGTTTTTACATAATTAATTATTTTCAATAATCCAGAAGAGGATCTAGTAGTGAATTTATTTGGTCAAGACTTGTAATTATTAATTCTAATTTTGGCGAAATAGTTGTTGATTAGTTCCCACATTTCATTATTTTATTTCTTTGCTTCCCTGTCTGCTCTCAAATTTAATAAAGTGTCCATTATCCATCAAAGTATCCATGAATCTAGCCAATATAATAATTGAGGGAATGCACACGAACATTTAAACATTTTAAAATAGAGTAAAGTATAATAATTAACTTGTACTTTTGTAATTAAGTAACGCACCACTAGGTGCCACTTTGGACTAGACCTTAATAACATTATTTTCGCAACATGCTATTTACATATATTATTAATTACTAATTTTTACTAGATGCATGAATACCAAAGAAAGGGGAGTGTTGATACATGAATTGAATTTTATATTTTATTATCTGCTATTTCGCGTTTGGCTTTTTCTTCTTTTCTTTTTTTTTTCTCTTGACTATTTTAAATTTGGTGGTCCAAATTTTGCTTAACGAAACAAGTGATTGTAATTTAGCAGGTTTAATTTTGATGAGTTACATAGTTGCCTGTTTAAAAATATTCTTGTACAATATTTAAGATTAAAAATATATTGTTAAGATATATAATTTTTTTTTGTCCACAGTATCTCTGAGTTTGTCGATTGACCAATAAATTGTTGCATGTATAAGGTAGGGTTCGAACCCCCTAACACTTATTTAAATGAGTTGTCAATTCAACGAACCCGAATTAGTTAAATTTTCTTTTAATATATTTCTAATGTATGTTAGAGATATAATAATTCATGTGTCTCTTTCTATTAACTTAACTTTTTTAGAGAAATAATACATGATATGGTATCAGAGTTTTTATGATCTAAAGATTTATAGTTTGATCATTCGATCCTTGATGACTCTAAAAAGAAGAATTTCATCATAAGATAAATAAAAGAAAGATAATTTATGCAAAAATTCAGTAAATCCAAGAAAAGGCTAGCGCTCTTGCGTGAAACAGTGTACACTGTGTGTTATAGATATAATTATTTATGTATATTTTTTATTAATTAAAAATTTTTGGAGAAATAATTACATGAGAATATAATTATTTTTTATTTAAATAAAAGGCAATTATAAGTGAATTGAGAAAGTATTGATTACTAGTGACGATTCTTTAATAAAATGTTAAGAAAATATTTTCAAAAATATTTATTAATTAGTTATAAATTTTACAAAAGCTTAAATAATATTAGGAAAAAGCTAACTTTTTTCCCTTTTGATAGAGGAATTTGAATCTTCTAAGATAATGTTGACCACAATTTTTCTAATTGTTCACATTTATTAAAAAGTGGACAAATACATGCTTCTTAAAGAATAATCAATTTTAAATCCAAGAAGATTTCCGCTCAACTATATGCTTAAAAAATAGGATCGTACCAATAAATTAAAATTAAAATCACATCAAAGTTGTAAAGCTAAGAAAGGAAACCTAGGACAACCAAAATTTATAATAGGTCAAGTTAGGCCCACAATGAAATAATTTAGAGTTCAGACACAGGTTGATACATGCACATTGCACCTATTTTAAACATTAGAAATGATAATATGCATACAAAATTACAATGAACCAACGCAAGTTGCATATATAAAATTCTCAGATGTTGGCAATCCATGATCCTTGGATTTTTCGCCGCAGAAACTACCATGTTAAGTACTTTTGTTTATTTAAATCCTTTCAATAATAATATATAGCATGTTGATTAGCTTGAATTATTAATCAATAGTTGCCACTTGAAAGTTGAAAGTGATTGAATAGACCAACATGTACTTTATTATTAATATATTTGAGTTATGCAAGAGATCAATTCAACGAATACAACCTATACAACTTTATATCACCAAATTCAATAATAAGACTACTTGAATTTGAGTTGGGTTTTGATACATTCATGGTACATGGAATTAATTTAACAATAATTTTCAGTCTTTCATCCCCAATTAACCTTTTTTTCAGGCCTATTAAGTAGACCCTTAAGTTTTTTAATGCTAATTTTGTTTTCTTTTAATAATTATATTCCAACTTGTTATTAATTGAATCCAATTAGTTGATGAATAGTGCACAAATGCATGTACCTTAATCTGATCAATTGATTTCACATTCGTTGTTCCTAGTACATATTAATTTAGTATGTGACTATATCCCAATTAAATTACCACTTGAGTGATACGTGAGAGTTTTCTTTCAAGTTATACATGTTAAAAATTTCCACTATGGACAATGGTGCATATAAGAAACTCATTCAGAAGTTAATAAAAGGTACAAAGTACAAACTAACCCTATATATCACACCCTACATACATATGTCTTTAATTTAATTTGTCTTAGCTTGTATTTGTCATAATATGCTGATTTCATCATAATAGGTTGCTTTGGTAGGAGGAGCTGTTTACATGAATATATACAAGTAAGTATGTGCTACTATATATCTTTCAATATTTATCATTTAATTTTGAAAGTTTATTTGGTATAATAAATATTAATGTACATGTAGACCTTGATAAACGATAGAGAATAGTAGTAGTTATTATTACTTCTTGGTTTGAAATGGAAATATATGATGATGTTATGGACTTATTATTATTAGATTTTGAACATCTATATGCTAATGTGGATTGCATAATAAGGGTTGATGCCATTTTGAACTTGTTATTGTTAAAAATGAAAGCTTTGTTTTAATCTAAGGCTACCTGTGTTGATCATGATTACTTCTTAACTGTTATATGATACTGAAATCGGACAATAATATATAATGTAATAAACATTCTATCTAGTACTAATAATTAACATATATATCATTTAATTTTAATTGGTATTATTTGGTTGAGCTGTCAAAAAAAGAAAAAAAAAAAAGAAAAGCATAGAACACAAGGCAGGTTAGAAGAGTATGAAAATAATTAAGTCAAGTAAAATGTTCCAACTTTAAAACTTGGAACGTTCTTGTGTATGAGAACTTGGTAATCATTATAGGTGAAATGAGTGGTGGTAATATTTTAAAATTTTTAGTTTGATTAGCTTGACATTTTCATTTCGTTGTAAGTTTAGAAGAGAGCTTTAAACTTAAGTCAAGCAAAATGTGGAATTTTTTTTTTTTTGGCACTACAACAAATTACATAGATTATGCAAGTCGTTTTAGAGGCAGTTTTAGAAATCGTCGCAATACAAATTTTGCGATTGTTGTGACAGTGCGTGATTTAGTGTTTTAGCCGCAAAATACCTTAATTTTTGGCAGTTCATATATATGAAATGCCACTATTAATATGTAAGTCGGATGATTTCATAATTTATATTTTAAAGTAAAAAACTAGTAAAATTGAAAGCAGTGCCTATCATATATTAATTAATGGATCAATGCTATAAGTTTGGTTTGGTAAGTATGCTAGAACTAGTTGATTTTGCTGAGTTTGAATTCTCTAAATTAAGAAATGTTTAAAATGATAAAGTACTAATTTGGAATGCTATTGTGTTTGAGAATTTGGTAATGAAGCATTAAAGATGAAATCAGTAGATGTAGTATTTTAAAATTTTTAGTTTGCTTATTTGAATTGATGAGTATATTTTCGAGAATTTTTTTAGAAGTAGTTTGTTGTAAGTTGTTAGTTCTAAGTTTTAGATTTGAAGTTTTCATTTGGTTGCTTGTGAGTTTAGAAGTTTAGTAGAGAGCTTTAAACTTACAGGCTGCGTTTATTTTTGAGAACATGATAAGATAAGACATTGATGAGAATAAGATATAAAGAATAAAGACTAAGATAATAATAAAATATAATAATAAAAAATATAATTATAAAAATTAATAAAAATAATAAAAAGAATAAAAAATAAGTTGTGTCCTTATTAGTGTTTTTATATTCTTTTTGTCAGGATAAACACAAAATATACTAATTTAATATTTTTAGACATAATATCTCTGTATAGGTCTCATATGTCATTTGTATTCCCATCTCAATATTCCATTCTGTAAACAAATGCACCCTATATGTGTTTTGCTTTTTTTTAGAGAGTCAAACATTTATTAATTATAAAAACATAAATCTTGAATCAATAATTTTTATAGTAAGTGTTGAAATGATAATTATTTTTGGACTAATTAATTTATATTTTTGTTATATTATAATTAACATTTATGGATTATTTTCATTTTTCTGTTCATGACTCCAATCCATGAATAATCTTTCTCCCTTTTGTTAATTTTTTCCTCATATGAAATTGACCCCAAGTTATTAAAAGTTTTAAACAACTTCTAAAATTGCAGATCATGGTGTTGCATATATATGAGACTGATATTTGTTGAGGGAATTTTGCTGCTTATACTTTAGCACATAAAGTAGGCAATACTTCCAAATTAAATCTATCATGGTTTTTTTTGTGTATTTTTTTTATGTTTGACATAATTATTTGATTAGATTTATCATAAGTGTTTTATATTGTTATTCGCTTTTTGTATTGAAATAAATGTTTATTTGAATTTTACATGCATGTTTGATTAATTCATCATTTAATTAAGAACCGACTTAATTAGGCTTTTAACATTATTGGATGAATGATGATTGAAGATAGACTCACTCTGTTTTGTATGACTTTGACATAATGGTAGTCATATATCTCTCGTCACTTTGAAGAAATAATATTTTTGAATTTTTCTTTTTCTCAATTTTTTTTGTCAGTTAATATTATAAAATGTAATTTCTTATCATATAATATTTTTCTTATATTTTTATTGGTCATAATTAAAAAATATATTGTAAAAGATCACATGTTACAACATCAATTGAGAAAAAAATTGAGAACAGTTATTCTCGTTTTTTGAATGATTTTGATGAAATAAACATGAGGTTAATGTTGAAAAGAAAATTGTTTTTAATAAAAAAAAAAGCCAAAAAATAATGTGAAATAGTTTTTTTTCCCCTGTTGATTTAAAACAGGAATCAAACCTCGTTTTTTAAAATTAAATAGAGAAAATACATATGTTCCATTATTCCAGCATACAGAAATGATTAGAGAGTAAAATTTTTTATTATTCTTTTTATTAATTTAAGAGAGTTTAGTAACCACAAAAAATGACTAAATAAGATGATGTCTACTTCTATTTTAAATACTATTTAGTAACTACAAATTAAATAACTAAATGATGGTCTAGTTTACCAATTATGAATAGGCCACAAAAAATGTCCTAAAAAATTTAGATGCTAAAAAACACACTTAAAGAAATTAAAATGCCAAAAGAATATTAAACTACCATAAAAATACCTAAAGGTGCAATTTTTTAATAAGTGGCAATTTGTTTGTACATTTGATAAAGTGAGAATATTTGGACACTTATTTAAAACTATTACATGCGAAAAATTTATTATTTTATATATATAATTATTTGTAAAATAATATTACATAATTAATAAAATTTATTATTTTTTACCAGTATTTTTCGGATCATATTTTTTTTTGAGTTTACTCATCAATTATTTTAATTCGCTTTTGGGTCCCCTTTGGTTGTTTAGCTTTAAGAGGAACTAATTTTCAAGTAACATTGAGTAATATGAAGTCCAAACAAAAATGCAATGAAGCAATTAGTTATATTTATTTCCACTTTCTAGTTTCTGTTCTTTAATAACGTGATGCGTTCGGTTTTCTTTCCTTATTGGCTAAAATAATAATGAAAGAGCAAGTGTTAAAGTGGAGGGTATTTTAGTCATTTCACGTTATTCTAAGATACAACCCTAGATTCAAAAGCCATGTTCCCCTTCCTTAGCTTCTTCTCTTTCATTCTCTCCCTTAAACCCTATTCCTCTTCTTCTTTAATTCTCACCTCTCTCTTTACTTTTGCTCCTCTGATTCTTCATTTCTTACAAATGTTAAATCAAATTAATTTTGTTGTGATGAATTTCTCGGATCTCTTTCAAGGAGACAAGAATTTGCCGAACGGGAATGTGAGGTATGTTAGATTCAACTTTATTTTCTTTCTTATTTTTCCTCAAAAATCATATTTATTTTTATTTAATTTGGTATTTCTAGAATGAAATCACTGTAGGCTGGAACAATTTTCATTGTGTAGATTATTATTAATTTTTTTTGGGTTTAATTCGTATGCATTCATTTGAGTCAATGCAACCATTTGTATTACTGATTTATACTCGCTATAGTGCTATCCAATTGAAGTTGAGAATAACTAACATATTGGGTATTTTATTATAATTATACTATACATAAGTTTTTAATCCCTCTATAATTATTTGGAGTTTTTATTTTATTTCTACAGTTTCTTTATTGCGTATTGCCACTGTACATATGAAACTGCCACAAATAATACATATTCATCAGGATTAGGAACACTATTACACTAATAACTTTCCAATGATGCACCTTAATACACTGCTACTAAAAAAATTACTTTTAACAATTATTTATTTTAATTTTAGCGGTAACAAAAATAATCGTTAATGTATTTATCAACAGTTAAACCTTAGTCATTTTATATTTTGTTGTTAAAAAATTTGAACAGCTATACAATTTTTAATAAAAACTTTTTTAATGACTACAAAAGATATATTCTTGCCATTATATCATATAGTAATAATAACAAATATATAATTGTTACAAAATATAAATTAAATAAAACATATAGTGACTATTTCGTTGTTATTACTAAAAATTTGTCACTAGGTGACTTTTGTTATAGTGATATTTGTTATATATGCATTATTTGTGATATTCGGAGCTTAATTTTGATACTATTCACTTCAATTTTTTTTTTATTGGAATTGGTTTTTAATTTTTGAATGAGAAAGTCTAAGAAACTGATTTTTAGTTGGTCAATATTAATTTTTTTATTTTAAAAATCTTATTTTTTATAAAAGATTTAGATTTAGAATTTATTATTTAAGATTTATAACTAAAATTTATAGTTTAGAATTTAAAATTTAAAATAAATAAATAAAATAATTTTTAAAAATTAATTGATATTAATTAAAAATGTTAGTTCCTAACATTATTATTTTTTTTATTATATAGTTGTTCTGATATTTATGAGTTGAAGATTTGATTTATATTATTTGGATGTATTGTAGTAACACAGTTGAAATGTGCCTTTGCAAATCTTGAGGCACTTGATGATGTGTGGTTTTTTTTTTTGTATGTCACAAAGCTTTTATTGGAGATGACAAATTCAAATATTATGTTTGTTATTTGAGTTTTAATTCCAAATTTAAGGAGTGTGTGTAATTATATATATAGGATTGAAAGTGAAATGTGCTTATAAATTAGATAAATGTGACTTTAGTAATTTTAGGTATGAGAATAGGATGCTTGGATATAAACATAAAATAAATTAATTTTAATTTAAAAATTAAAGAATTGAAAATTAAAGCTTATTTAATATATTAAGTATGTTTCATTGTTATTGCAGCTAATATATAAGTTGTGCTATAATTTTTTGTTGTTACTAATATTTGTCAAGTCCCTTCAAAAAGTTTGATGATGCTGTCTACATTAATTTTTTATTATTCTTAATAGTAGACTTGTATATATTTTGAGCTCTTCTGGTTCTTGTGATTGTAAAAATTCTCATTTACTATTTGCTTGCAAGCAGGATGCAAATAAGGGAAAAAGCCACATGCAAAATCAGATATGCAAAGCAGATTAAGAAAGATATCCAATTTATGGTAAGTTAATTACTACATGCTGTTTTGAATTAATTGTGAATAATTAATAAATATTAAATAAGATAAATTTTAATCTTTTTTTGTTAATATTTTTTTGTTATCAAGCATTTTCATTTTATAATATATATGAGTTCCATTTATAAATTAAGATTTTAAAATATTTATCATGTTTAAAATATTTAGGTAATATTTTTTTATTTTTATTCCTAATAATGATGTGATTTTAAGAAAAAAAATAAGCATAGAGTATTAATTGTATTAAAAGTTTGTTTTTCTCCATAAGAGAAAATCTATCAAATTATATAACTTTTCACCATTATTAAGAGTTTCTTCTTTCTTACATTGAGTATGTTTTGGATAATAAATTATTTCTCCTAATAGTTTAAATTGCTATGTAAATACATATAAATGCTTCTGTATTTAACACGCATCCAATAACCTATGCTGGGATTGAAGTCTGAACAATATATAAAAGTTTTTTTTTTTTTTTTTTTACATTGTGTTCAAAGTCCATTTTTATTTAGAAAAATGAGGGCTATAGAAATGAAGTCTATATATTTCGGATATACATAAAAATTATGATATTATATTATAAATAATTTCTCTTAAAATTAACATGTTAGGTAAATACATATGAATGGTTCTACATTATACATTATGGAACAATTATTATGACACAAAAAGAGTATAAATAATATGTATTCGCTAATGGTTGTATGTCATATTTTAGTTGGTTTATTAAAACAGTCTGATCCACCAGTTTAACAATATATATTATTTATTTTGATAATCCAAGCCTCATAATGTTATCCTTAATAGAATGACAAAAACCGTTAAATCCATCAAAATATGTCCATAATAGAGGGGGAATATATTTTGGTGGTTTAAGTGATTTCATTGGAACTCTTTTTTTTTAATATTAGATCTGTATTAGTGTAATCCATCAAAATGTCTAACAAATTGTATTTAACGTTATTGTGAAAATATATAAAACGTCACCACCGTTTTTAACTTTTTTTAATTAAAAAAAATAAAAACCATCAAAACGTTAATGACATTTTCCTATTTTCAATTTAAAAAAAATTACTTCATACAAAACGGTTCTGCCGTTTTGTGAATAAAATATATATTTTTTATTTTTTAAATAAAAACGACATTGATATTTTATATTTAACAAATTTAAAAATTATTTTTACATACCAAATATTATTAACGTTTTGTGTCTTTTAAAACATAAAAAATTATCTCATATAAGAGTAAAACTCACATATACTAAAATATTGGGTACATCACACAATTTGTTTTAATATAAAAAAATCAGCCATTTCATTCTTCCGATACATTAAAAACAAAATTGTAAACCCAAAGTGCCAAAGCAGATAATATTTCTTAGTGCGTGGACTAGATTGTTACATTTATCAATGAGACAAAACTCAAAATTTTAAAAGTATAAGTCAATTCCAAAAGCTGATTTAAGATATAAGAGTTATTTGATACTTATAAAAACTATAAGGATCATAATCTTAACAGAAATGAGTAGGAGTGAATGTAAATCGAATCGAATATGGTTAGAATTTTAATTTGATCTATATTAAAATTATTGGATTAAATCGGATCTAATATCTGCAATTTTTAAGTTTAGATTCGATCCGATCCACACATTTGTGGATTAGATCAGATCTTAAATATATCGGCAAAATATATAAACATTTTAAAAATTTATTTTTATTAAAAAATATCAATAAAATATTTTTTTTTTTACTTTTTTAAACATGTTTATTTTTAAAATATTATTAAATATACTTTTTTTAAATAATAAAAATAAAATAATACAAAATATATAATAATTATTAGTTGAAATAAAACATAAAAAGAATATTTACTTATTTTTGCGGATCCGTAATACCTACATAAAATCCCTAATCTGATCCTATTAGTGCGGATCTATAATACCTACATAAAACTCGCAATCTGATCCTACTAGTGTACGAATCGGATCCGATCTGGTCCAATAGTTTTGTAGATCAGATCGATATCCGCAATTTTCGGATCGCATAAATTCGAAAAATACTGCAGATATACGGCTCGACTTTAATACATAAACACCCCTGAAAATGAGCTTTATAATACACTTCCTTCATACTCAATAATAAACTTTCAAATCATAAAATTTCATCAAAAAGAGAAAAATTAAACATCTCTTCAAAACGAGTGGGTCTAACTCAATTTAAAAAATTAGTTAAAGAGATAAAAATATTTACCACTTATAAACACTATTAAAGTTATATTCTTAATAGATGTAAGTTCGTAAAATAGAATATCGTTGTCATGATCTTTTTTTTTTAAATAAAATTAAAAAAATTACTCAAAATATAAAAAAATGAAAACATGAAAACATACTCCAAAACATAAAAAAAAAAGTAAAACACAAAGTATAACTATCAAAAATTTTAATATGAAAGTAAAATTAGTAAACAACAACAACAACAACAAAGCCTTGTCCCACTAGGTGGGGTCGGCTACATGAATCAAATAACGTCATTGTGCTCTGTCATGTATCATGTCTATAGAGAGACCGTTTACATGTAAGTGCATGTTTGGGCGCCATTATTTTATTAAAAAAAGATCTTTTTTCAATGAAAAAAAGATCTTTTTTATTTTTTAACGTGTTTGGCAAACTTCTAGTAGTAAAAGTAAAAGCACTAGTAAAATAAAAAAAAAAGATCTTTTTTGAGAAGTTGTAATTTACATCTTTTTTTAAAAGATCTTTTTTCCTTAAAAAAAGATGTTTTTCATGTAATAAATAAACAAAAAAGTACTTTTATATTGTTATACCCAAACATAATTGATAGATAAAAAGATCTTTTTACATGAGATATCCAAACATAAAATTACTTTTGCTTTTCAATAAGATCTTTTAAAAAAAGATAACTCGAAAAAAGATCTTTTCTTAGAAGCTCACCCAAACAAGCCCTAAATCTCGTTTGACCACCTCATGGATGGTCTTCTTAGATCTTCCTCTGCCTTTCACCTCTTGTCAATCTTCCATCTCATCCACCCTTCTGACTGGGTGTTCTGTCGGTCTTCTTCTCACATGTCCAAACCACCTGAGACGCGATTCAACCATCTTTTTCACAATGGATGCTACTCCAACTCTTTCCCTTATATCTTTGTTCCTTATTTTATCCAATCGCGTATGATTACTCATCCATCTCAACATATTCATCTCTGCCACACTCAGCTTACGTTCGTGCTTCCCTTTGGCCGTCCAACACTCCGTACCATAAAGCATAGCCGGTCTTATAGCAGTGCGATAAAATTTACTTTTAAGTTTTAAAGGCACTTTTTTGTCGCATATAAAACCAGATGTACTCTGGCATTTTGACCAACATGATTGGATCCTATGATTTACATCCTGTTCAATCTCTCCATTATCCTGTATGATTCACCCAAGATACTTAAAACTTTTAACTTTTGGTAAGATGTTTTCTCCAATCTTCACCTCTATATTAGGGTTTTCCCTTCTCAAACTGAACTTACATTTCATATATTCCGTCTTGCTACGGCTTATGCACAGACCATACACTTCTAAAGCTTCTCTCCATAAGTCCAACTTCTTATTTAGGTATTCCCTTGACTCTCCTATAATGACGATATCATCGGCAAAAAGTATGCACCATGGTACCGGCTCTTGGATGTGCTCTGTGAGTACTTCCAAGACTAATGTGAAAAGATATGGACTTAAGGATGATTCCTGGTGTAATCCTATACCAATAGGAAATTTCTCTGTCACACCACCTTGAGTCTTCACACTAGTTGTGGCCCCATCATACATGTCTTTAATTGCACGAATATATGCGATCCTTACTTTTCTCTTTTCTAAAACCTTCCATAAGACCTCCCTTGACACCCTATTGTACGCTTTTTCCAAATCAATAAATATCATATGTAGATTCCTTTTATTACTACGATACCTCTCTATCATCCTTCTTAACAGGTATATCACTTCGGTGGTGGATCTGCATGGCATAAATCCAAATTGGTTTTCTGTTACTTGTGACTCTTTTCTCAACCTCCATTCTATCACCCTTTTCCATAACTTCATGGTATGGCTCATGAGCTTGATCCCTTTATAGTTTTTGCAAATTTTTATATCCCCTTTATTCTTGTAGATAGGTACCAAGGTCCTTTTTCTCCACTCATCAGGTATCTTCTTTGACCTTAAAATCTCATTAAAAAACTTGGTTAACCAGTTGATGCTTTTTTCTCCAAGGCCCTTCCAAACCTTAATCGGGATATTATCAGGTCCTACTGCCTTGTCATTTTTCATCTGTTTGAGAGCTTCTTTTACCTCGAATTCTCAAATCCTTCGATAGTAGTCAAAGTTTTGATCTTTTTCCCTTGTACATAACTGACCAAGGCTCGGAAGAGTTTTCTGTCCTTCATTAAATAACTCGTAGAAGTAGCTCTTCCACCTTTTGTTAATCTTCTCCTCTTTGAGCCAACACCTCTCCATCCTTATCCTTTATGCACTTAACCTGATCCAAATCTCTCGTTCTTCTTTCACGGCTCTTAGCGATTCTATATATACATTTTTCTCCTTCTTTCGTACCCAAAGACTGGTAGAGACCGTCATATACTCTTGTTCTTGCTTCACTTACAGTCACTTTTGTCTCTTTCTTAGTCGCCTTATATTTTCCCAATTATCTGCATTGTGGCATAAAGACCACTTTTTAAAGCACTTCCATTTTATCTTTATCTTTTCTTGTACACTTGCATTCCACCACCAGAACTCCATGTCTCATGGTCCTATTCTTTTAGATTCACGAAAACTTTTTTTGCTGTTCTTCTAATAACTTCTGCCACATCCCACCACATCTCTTCCGCACTTTTATTCCCATCCCACTTTGCCTCTTCTCCTACCTGTCTTAGGAAGCTTCTTTGTTCCTCACCTTTCATCTGCCACCACCTCGTCCTTGGGTTCTTCGTATGATGTCTTTTCCTCAACTTTTGCTCAATGCAAAAATTTATGACGAGCACCCTATGTTGTGTTGTCAAACTCTCTCCCAAGATAATTTTACAATTAATGCAAAATTTTTGGTTAACTCTCCTCAACAAGAAGAAGTCAATTTGAGAGTTTGTCATGCCACTCTTATAGGTTTTAAGATGTTCGTCTCTCTTTTTAAAACATGTATTTGCAATGAGAAGGTCAAAGGTTGAGAAAAAGTCCAAAATAGTTTTACTCTCAGCATTGATTATCCTAAAACCATGGCCTCCATGAATACTTCCATACCCAGTCACTACTCTTCCAACATGGCCATTTAAATCTCCTCCTAAAAAAATCTTATTTGACGAAGGTATGTCTTGGACCAAACTCTCTAGATCTTCCAAAAACTTTATCTTGTGTTGTTCGTCCGAACCCACTTGCGGTGCATAGGCACTAATCACATGAAAAGCACTTCCCTCCATCACAAGTTTGATAGAGATGATCGGATCTCCCACCCTCTTGACATCTACTACGTCCTTCTTCCATTACTTATCCACAATAATACCAACCCCATTTCTGTTTTTCACCTTTCCTGTATACCAAAGTTTGAAATTAGAAGTATCCAATTTCCTAGCCTTCGCACCAACCCATTTTGTTTCTTGTAAGCACATAATGTTAATCTTTCTCCTTGTCATGATGTCCACCACCTTTATGGACTTTTCTATTAGAGTGTCTATATTTTATGTCCCAAATCTCAATTTTCTGTCGCTCTGACCTTTACCTTTGTGAAAGTAAAATTAGTAAAATGCCTCAAAATAAGACAAACGAGTGAAATTTTCTGGTATTGGCCAATTAGTTTCTTACCGTGAGAATAAGCTCTTGTTTCTTTTTTCGAACTCCATTTCAAAATTTGTGAAAAAAGCTTTCATTTTTAGTTTTTGTTTGCTTTTTTGCAATTAGCAAGAAGGCCTTTTTTATTATTTTTTAATAGTGCAAAAAGTAGGTATTTTTAGATTGAATTAGCTTAAAATGAACAGTTACCTAATCCTGACAAAAACAAAAAAAAAAAACAAAAAAAAAGAGTTTCATATTTAGAATCGTTGAAACGTGCAACAATATTCTTTTCTGCTAACACTACAACAGTTCCAACAAATTATAGCAGTGTTTTAAAGGTTTAGTGGCGAATCGCTACAAAAACAATTAGGTGGTGCCACGACTCTCGTCACCTTATGACAATGGAATTTGGATCCTTTAAATTTTAGATTTTTACTTTAGAGAATATAGTGAGATCTTTTACCATTGAATGTTTTTTCTCTCGTGTTTTCTCTTGGTTTTACCTATAAAATAAATGGTGATAAATCATATTTTACCTTTTAAAGTAAAATTCAAAATTTAAAGCATTCAAATCTATGGTAATAAAACGGTTTACCAACAATTTTTAGCAATTGCTAGAATAATCGCCGTTAAATGAGATATTTTTTTAATTTGCCTCTATATTGGCATTTCCATCTTTCGAAATTAGTATATCATAATGTCACATCATAAACCATTTTTAATAAAATATAAAATAAAAAATAGCTACTATTTTTCTATTACCTCTCTTTCACTTCTGTTAATTTTTATATCATTATTTCCTTCTCTTCTCTAGCATTTCTTATTTTTCTTCTTCATCAACTCAATATTTTTATTATCTTTCTAGTATTTTTTGACTTCTTTTTTCTATCAATTCAATATTTTTTTCATCTCTCCCTAACTATCAAATCACTAGGTAGAGAGTCATAAAATTTTCGTAGTCTACAAAAAGTAGTTTTATAAAAAAATTTTACTGCAACAGATAAAAATGAATAGAAAAAGAAGCAAATAGTAGTCTCGGTGTTCCTAAAATTTTAAAGAACTATATCTATATATAAAATATGTGTTTAAGAGAATAAAAAATATTATTATATAATTTAATAGCTGTATATGTATTTTTTTTACTATTTGATGAATTTATGTCTGAATTATTTAGCTCACTAATATTTTTTATTTAACCAATTTAATATCGCACACTCAAATATTTTTGTGCTTTTCAAATTAGTTTTATATACTCATCTATATCTATTTTTTTAAAAAAAATTGTTTGTTCTTTTAATATTAACATATTTAATATTTATATTATATAAAATATTATTAATGACTTAAATAATTATGTTTTGGTAATTACATTGTGTATCTTAGATGTTTTTCTTGTAAAAAAATACTTATTTTTTTAAAAATTTATATTCTTAAAAAAAATTACCTTACTTTTTCACCTTAACTTATTTAGTTTTAACTATTATTTTATTTTAATATTTGTATCTTATATTCTATAAGAAGATTGTGTCTTTTAAATAATTAATAGTTTATGATTTATTTTCAAATTTTTTAAAACTTTTGAAAGTGAAAGGTATCAGAACTTGTATAAGTGGTTATATGAAGAAGAAGATTTGAAGAGAAGAAACGTTGAAAAAAGAGAGATTTGGTAAAGTTGGATCTGAAATGTGATACTGCATTGTGTTAATTGAAAAATCAAATCGTACAGTGAGTTAGTGCTTTTACTTTTATAGCTGTAGCAATGTGTGGATCTAGAAACTTATGAAAACTTAATACCCAACTAACATGCAGCTAACCCCAATTGCTTCTAAAAGCTTAACTCGAACAGATTCTTAACTAACTAGTTTACTAACTCCCTAACTGACTAAATAGAATGCATAGCACTAACCACCTTACTAACTCAACACTTCTATCATCATCTCCACTTTCTTTTTCTGTTTTTCTTTTCAAAAAAAAAAAAAACAGCTAATGACAGCTTTACAACAAGCAGTAATTCAACATTCCTCATTATCATCTGTTGTTGTCACTGCTCTGTCCTCCTGTTGCTCTGCCTCTTTGTCAACGTCTAACTTAGTGATGCCAAGTTTGGTTCTGAAATGCAGGAAGCTCTCTGAGGGTATTGCTTTTGTTACAATATCTGCCACTTGAACTGCTCCTAGAATATGACTTACTCTGACAATTTTATTGTTTACATGATCCCTCACAAAATATAAATCTATTTCAAAGTGTTTTAACTTAGAGTGAAGTATTGGATTGGCAGCTAGCAACACTGCACTCATGTTATCACAGTACATCAGTGGTGTTTCTTTTGGGGAGAACTGGAGCTCAACCATTAAGTTCTTAATCCATAGCAATTCTGCCACTAAATCAGCTATGCTTCGATATTCAGCTCTTGTACTCGACCGTGCCACTGCTGTCTGCTTTCTTGAAGCCCAAAAGACTAAGTTAGAACCTAGGAACGCACAGTATCCACTCGTGGACTTTCGATTATCAGGGTCTCCAGCCCAATCTGAATCGCAATAAGCAGTCATTTGCATCGAACTATTTTTGTTCAACTATAAGCCATAATTTCTTGTCCCACTGAGATACCAAAGTATCCTCTTCACCATCCTCCAATGAGTGTCCAAGGGAGCCTGAACAAATTGCGACAATTTGTTAACACTATAGGAGATTTCTGGTCTTGTTACTATCAAGTATTGTAGGCTTCCAATTATAGACCTGTAGAGCTGAGGATCACCAAAGCTTGAGCCCTCAAAAGCTGAGAGCTTTATAGTGGATGGCAGGGGTATGTGACAGCTTGTGCACCCAGCCATATTAGCTTTCTTCAATACATTTTCAATGTACTTTTGTTGTGAAAGAATCAGGCCTTCATCTTTTGTTTTTGCTACTTGAACTCCTAAAAAGTAGTGGAGATCACCCGGCCCATATCCTTGAGAGAAAATTTTGCATCCAATTTTTCAATCACCTCTTTTATATGATGTTCAGAATCACCAGTGATGATGATATCATCTACATATACAAGTACAAAGGTCTTTACCCCATTTTCACTTTGCAGGAACACTGAGACATCATATTTCGTTACTTGAAAACCAATTTTAGCCAGTCCATTTGCCAACTTGTGATACCATTTTCTCAGGGCTTGTTTTAAGCCATAGAGAGCCTTTGTTAATTTGCACACTAGTGAGGGACCACCAACTTCATACCCTTTAGGTTGTTTCATGTATACCTCCTCTACCAAATCTTCATGTAGAAATGCATTATTAACGTCGAGTTGTTTGATTACCCAGGACTTGGCCAGTACAATTGATAGAAGCAATCTGATTGATGTAGGCTTTACGACTAGATTGTACGTCTCACTAAAATCGAAGTTAGGTATCTGTGCATAACCCTGTGCTACCAGCCTTGCTTTATACTTCTATAGAGACCCATCTGAGTTATATTTTGATCTTGAAAATCCATCTGCTCCCTATTGCTTCTCTGTCTTGAGGGAGAGTGACCAGCTCCCAAGTCTTATTTTTCATTAAAGCTGCATATTCCAGGTCTATTGCTTCCTTCCATCTTAGTGAATTAAGTACTTGCTGCACACTTCTAGGTTCTACACTTGCTTGAAAAGCCTTAGGCTTAAACACACCAGCCTTGCTTCTTGTAATAATTGGATGTGTATTGTTTGCTGCATAAGAAACTTCCGATTCAGAGAGGGGCAGGACAATTTCCATATCATTTATTGGTACTGGAGTTGGAGTTACTGACACTACTGCTGGTCTTTGTTGAGCTGATTCTGTCCTGGTTGAATTTAATACTAGTATTGTTCTATTTGTTTCTTCAATTCTGGGGCTGCTTCTTATAGAGACACTTGAAGGTTGTAGTTCAGGTTGACTGTTGTCTTCTGTCTGACTAGTTATGAGAGAATTTTATTGTTGGTGAGTGATTTCAACAGCTCTAGGGATGGTTGGAACAGATGGAACTGTTGGACTTGAGGTGACTGAAATATGAGCATTATTCCTTTTTCTATCTTTAAAGGGAATTTATCTTCAAAGAAGACCACATGAGGAGTTATGATGACTCTTCCTTGCTGAGTTAAGCATTTGTATCCTTTGTGAGTCGTGCTGTATCCAACAAAGGTGCATGGAGAGGACTGAAATCAAGTTTGTGTTTGTTATAAGCCCGTTGGTGAGGAAAACACAGACATCCAAATACTCTAAGGCTTTCATAAGGAGGTTTCTTTTCCAAGAGCTTCTCTGTTGGTGACAGTCCTTTCAGTACAGGTGTAGGTAGCATATTTATCAACTTGACTGTTGTTGTAAACGCTTCACCCCAGAACCTTGTAGGCATTGAGGCTCCTGCCAGCAATGTTAAGCCAATTTCAACTACATGTCTGTGCTTTCTTTCTGCTGACCCGTTATGTTGATGTACATGTGGACAAGAGAATCGATGCTGGATTCCTCGTTCCTGCAAAGCCTTTGACAAACTAACATATTCAGTTGCATTATCACTTTGAAGCATTTTTAATTTTGTATTTAGTTGCAATTCAACCAATTGTTGGAAGTGATTAAGAACTGACTTAAGCTGAGCTCTAGATTTAATGAGGTACAACCAGGTAAATTTCGAAAATGCATCAATAAAGTTCACTAAATAACAATTTCTATTATTATCAGCTATGGGTGATGGTCCCCATATGTCTGTATACACAAGTTCTAAAAGACTAGAATACACTGTTTGTGAGGTAGGGACAGGGAGCTGGTGTGATTTTCCTATGTAGCAAGCTGTGCAGCTTATTTGACAACTAGTTGATGAGAAAATGTTACAAGCATTTAGGACTTTTGACACAATAGTTTGACTCAAATGTCCTAATCTGGCATGCCAGATTTGAAGGTTGGGCTTGTTGTTGAGGGCGGTATGATAGGTTGCTGGTGAGGTGTGTATGGTGGTAAATTTGAGAAATTTATAGAGTCCTTTATCGACCTTTCCTTGAAGCACAGTTTCTTTGGTTTCCTGTGATTTAATGCAACACTTGTCAGCATGAAACTCAAAGAAAACTTTATTATCACAGCAGAATTTATGCACGCTCATCAAATTCTTTGTGATCTCAGGTACAAATAGTGATTTTCTTAACACAAATAATCTAGAGTTCAAGTCAGATTTAATGCACAAATTACCAACTAAGTTGATTTGCAAACATGTCCCATCTCCTATCACAACTTGTTCATCCCCAATATATTCTTCTTTTTCAATCATATTCTGTTCATTAAACGGTTGCTGGTGTGGCTAGCATATTGTTGAAGTGGCCTTAGGCTGGTTAATCTGATGGTTGTAGTCTCCTTCATATGGCTCCTCACTGTATCTATACCAACATGTTTTGGCTGTTTGACCAATCTTGTCACAGACCTGACACTGTGGCCTCTCATATTGACTTCTTCCATCATTCATTCTGCCTCTTTCATACTGTCCTCTTGCATATCCATACTGGTGAGTCTGTCCTTGCATTTCTCTGCTTTCATTATACTGGCCTGACATTCTTCTTCCTCCATTCTGTGGTTCTTGCATTGGTCTACCGGCTTCCTCTGTCCATTCTTCCTATTCATCCACGAAACTTGTCCCTAAAGTTACCTCTAGCTACCGAATTTTGAGCAAGAAATTGTGTATCTTGTGAGTACTGTGCATACTGAGCTACATTAGCTTGCACAAAAGTTTCAGATCCCCTGAATCTAGCTAACATACTCTCATGAGCTAACAACAGCGCTTCTAACTCTCCTACAATTATGCTATGTGATCTTGTCAAGACTAAGGTCACCACATTTTCATATTCCTCAGTTAATCCGTGTAAAATCGCATTAACATGGTCACTTTTCTTCATTGATTTACCTATCGAAGCTAACACATCTATAGTACTTTTTATTGATAACACATACTCAGTGACTGATGCACATATTTGAATAGTGTTTAATTTGTTCTTTAACTGTATTGCCTTGGCTTTAATTTGAGATGAGAAATGATCCTCTAACCTTTTCCAGATCTGATGAGTGAGTGTACAACTAACCATTCTTATAGTGAAAGAATTGGACATAGAAGTCAGCAACCAAGATTTCAGAAGAGCATCTTGCCTCTTCCACTTCTGGAACTTTGGATTTACCGAGCCGTCAGTAAGAAAGATTTGAGGAATATCCTCTCTGGTGAGGTGATTCAACATGCCGTTGCCTTCAATTGTCGATTCTGCTTAGTCCTTCCATTGGAGATAATTGTTTTCATCCAATTTCATGGAGATTGGGGTTGCAACAAAGTTCTGCGCCATCGTTCTCTATCTCTGTTTTTGCTGCCTGCGGAAGCTATGGTACCTCAGCTCTGATACCATGAAAGGTATCGGAACCTCTATAAGTAGTTATACTACGAAGAAGAAGATTTGAAGAGAAGAGAGGTTGAAGAAAGAGAGATTTGGTAAAGTTGGATCTTAAATGTAATACTGCATTGTGTGAATTGAAAAATCAAAGCGTACAGTGAGTTAGTGCTTTTGTTTTTATAGCTGTAGCAATGTGTAGATCTAGAAGCCTATGAAAACTTAATACCCAACTAACATGCAGCTAACCCCACCTGCTTCTAGAAATTTAACTCTAACAGATTCTTAACTAACTGGTTCACTAACTCCTTAACTAACTAAACAGAACGTATAGCACTAATCACCTTACTAATTCAACACTTCTATAAAAAATAACTAATTTTAATTAATAAAATATATAATATTTTTTTAACTAAGCACACTAGAAATTACTGATATTTTATAATGTATTATTAATATCGTTGTCCCTTTTATATAATTATCATATCAAAAATAAAATTATAAAAAAATTATAAGATTTTTTTTATATATAGATAAAACCAATTCAATAAAAATATATATACTACTATTATAAAGACAAGTGTTATTTTAGGTTTGCCCTACTTAATTATACTACTATTATATTTAGGCACGCAGTAATTATATGTTAGAAATTTAGGAAGCAGATTGCAAATTAGGTACAATGAACATGTCAAAAATAGGCAAAGATGAGTCGTACAAAGTGCATTGTCACGAATCTAAGGTTTTTAATTAATTATTGTTATAATTCAGACAGAGGATCTAGTGAATTTGGTCAAAATTTGGCAATGTAATTGTTAAATTAGTAGTACCCTCTTTCATTCTTTTGTTTCGTGCTTCCCTTTAAACGCTCAAATTTTGTTATCCATTGAAGATATAAAAGTATCCATGAATCTAGCCAACATACCTGTACGGGCATTTAATAATTTTTAAAAAAGAATATACTGTACCAACTTGTAATTTTGTAATAATTAATTAATACACCACTTGCTTAACTACCACTACGTGCCATTTGCATATTTAATTACTAATTTTATTATAGATGCATGAATGCCACCGAGTGGAAAGCAAATACATTTATAATAATCCTAGAAAGACAATAAAAAATTAATTTAAACAGTTTAAATTTATTTTATTTAATATTTATTAATTTTTTATTGTTATTTATTATAATTTTTTTATTTTTTCTTTTCGATATTTTAAATGTATGTTTAGTAATATAAGAGTTATTAATAATTTTTTTTTACATAAGAAATAACATTTATTTATAAAATTAGTCAAACGATACTTAAAAAAATAATAAAAAATATTGGTTTTACATCTAAAAATAAATAAATATCTTCTATGTAAAACTATAAATTAAAAGAAGCAAAATATTTTATTATAAAAAAGTTTAAAGAGTAACAACAGAAAAAATTTGAGTATTTTTTGTTTTTCATGATGCAATATAGTGAAATATTTTTCGTCTCCTGCAAATAAATTTAAACATTTTTTTAATTTATAAATATCTCTATATGAAAAAAAACTTTTTTCTAATAAAATTTTTTCTCTCAAATATAGATAATATGTATTACCATATTAAAAAAATCATTAAACCACAAAAAAAAAACTAACTAGAGAACTATTAAAATTTAGATCTCAAAGAAGAATTGAACATGAACAAAAATTAAAAAAGTGAAAGAAGGAAGAAGGAAAAAGAAAAGCAAGCATTAGGTGAAAAAAAAAAGTAAAATAGAAGAAGAGAGAAGAAAAGATGAATAGTATTATTGAGTATGATTGTCAAAATGAGTTAAATTTATTCGGATAATTTTTTGTTTATCTACTTAAATGGGTAGGATCTTTACCTATAAAATCAGATCTATTTAAAATTTTAGACTAAACGAAAAAAACCTGATTTATTTAAAAAAAAATAATGAATTAGACAAATTAATCTGTAAACTAAATGGATGATCCTTACAATTCTTTTATATATATTTTGAAAAATAAACACTTTTTTACGATTTTTTTTATCGGACTCAAAAACCCGACCACTCACTAAAACAATATGTTTGTTTAAAGGTTTTTGCTGAAATTGGCCTTTTCTTTTCCCCCAATTTTTTAGTTTAAAATTGGATTTTCATAAATAAAAAATAAACAAACCAATCTATATTATCCGTCAGGCTAACTTATCTGAAAATCTAGGATACACAATTGATGAGTCACGTGTTTAAATGAACTTCTCCATTTCCCTTCAATTCGTTTTCTTTATATAAATTCAAAGGCTAAATTAAATTTGTTATAGGTCAAGCTAGGTCAATTCAGAAGCATGCATAAAATAAATCTAGGGGAGTTAAAGGCGTTATATTCTCTTCCCCCACGTTATAATGTAAATTAATTTGATGCATGCACCTGCTACACACACATATATATAATCAGAAGATTTAGAAATAATATAAAATGATGGACCGAGTTGCAATATATAGAATTTCCAGATGTTCACAATCTTTGCTTCTTGGATTTTACGCCGCATGATATCTGATCTGCTTTTACATATTTAAAAAATTACTTATATATTTTTGTTATTTAAAACTTTTGGATAAATAATTTTTTAAATAATATTAAAATTTCTATAATCATAATCTAGAGTATGATATCTTTGTTAACAAAAAAAAAAAAAAATTAACATAATGTGAAACAAAAAGAAAAAAAATCTATGCATAATTTATACAAACTTAGAAAAAGAAAATGTTGAATAAAAAATATATTAAAAATATAACTATTCATATATCTTTATCTATCAATTTAAAGTTTTGACACAATAAATTTTATGACATAATATATACAATATGCAATCCAATTATTATTATTATTTATTAATTAATTAAAATTGTACAAGAGAGCAATTCAACGAATGCAAGCTAGCTAGCTAGAAGATGATGTAACTGAATTCAATAATAAGAATATTTGAGTTGATTTGGGTTTTGATAGATTCTGAATACATGCATGGTACATGGACTTAATTTACCAATAATGTTCAATGTTTCAGCTAAAAGTGCAAATGTACCTGGACGACACATGGAGGCGCAGCCTCTTATAATTATCGATCATTGTGTTCCAATTTGATCATTTGATTTGAAATTCATATTATATAGTACATTTGAATATGTGACTACCAATTAAATTATAATTACAGCGTTTGTCTCAATTAGGCTGCTATATATGTTAATCAATTGAATGATGTGAGAGTTCTCTCAATCATTCTAATTTCTTCTACTTATTATTATGCGATGCTTCCACTATGAATTTCAATCTTTAGTTTCTTCTAACAAACTAGCTAGCTTATATCCAAGTCTCTTTTTCATCTATTCTTTAATTTTCTTAGCTAGCATCATGATATGCTAATTTAATTATTGTTTGCAGGAACAATAATAATAATAATAATAATCAGAAATTCAGAATAGAAGCAGTTTTCTTCATCTACAAGTAAGTACTACTCTCCTGTTTTCTAATCTGTTTTATATAAATATACTTTTTCTTTTTCTTGATTCTTGTCCTAAAGATATTTTCAAGAAGGGTTCTTTTATTGAGTTACAGACTTATATAATTAAGCCGAATTTGTTGAGGTTTTATATATTTATTTGCCTGTATAAAAATTTTTGTAGAATAAAGTGTGTTTTGAACTTTCTTTTCTTTGAAGTTGAGGGCTTTTTGAACTAGATATTGGAAAAAAATAATTTAGTATATGATAGAGAACGACTCACACACAATGATGAAAAAAAAATCAATATAATAATTTCATATACATAAAATTTATATTATGGGACAAACTGTTTTATATTCTTATATTAAAGTTTAAACATATTTTTGTATTTCTTAATTTATGTAATTGTGTCGTATTTTAGTTACTAAACTCTATCTAACTTTATGTGTATCCCCTGAACGGTTATTTATCTTTTCAAAGCTTTTAAAAAATATATATCTTGATTCCTTATCCTAGATTGATTTGAAGGACTTAATTATTACATATTATTTTCTAGGAGAATATCAATGCATTAGTTGTTCTAAACTAGAATATAAAAACAGTCCTGATTCTATATTGCAATTTAGAAGTGTAATTATATTGTTGCTGCAATCTTATTATTGCATAAAATTATCTCATATTGTGGGATTTAATTAATAAGAGATGCACAAACTCGGTCGCCATTCTTATAAATTCATGTTCTACGAAGGTGATTTTAATCTCAGCTTCGAAGCAAAACATGAAGATACAGGGATTGAAATTTTTTGGGATCAAGATTAAAATTTTAATAATATTTTATATTTATAATATTTCTATTTTAATTAATTAATTTCAATTTTATTATTTATGTAAATTAAATTAAAATTTTATTATTATTTTAATTTCTGTCCTCCACTTTAAACCAAACATAATACTAAAACTTATTTTAGTATTTATATCTCAGTATCAGTCTCTCTATCTCTCTTCCAATATAAAGTAAAATGATCTCATAATTATTCCATCATAATTCTCGAGGATGACAATTTTTATCTCCAAGCAATTTTTCATCATATAAGCTTCTTTCCATGGATTGTGGTTTGGTATGTTAGTGGATAAAATTTTCAATATATAGGAGAGTGTTTTTACCCCAAAAATAAGTAATGAAATTTAAACCACATTAAGTAAAGTTTAATAGGTTGTAGAGATTAACTTGATGATTCGTATTTTAGAATTGTAAATTAGTAATATGAATGTAGTACCTTTATATATAGTATTAAATGTTATTAGTTTTTTATATATATATAATTTCAGTATGTAGCAGAGGTGATGTTTTGGTTATTTATTAGAATTTGGAACTTACATTAATGTTAGTGTTATGAACTATTTTTTTTTTAAATTTAAACCGATATGATCCTTTATGTACGATATTTTTTTAAGTTTATGTGAATTTTTTTCATATATCTTTTATTTATTTATTGTATACTAAATTTTTATTTTTGGCCAACAGGGATTAAATTTTAGATTTTTAAGTCATAAAAATTCTAATATTATATTATAAAATCACATTTCTCAAATTCTTAAGCTAATAAATAGTTGTTATATCTCTATCTGTCAGGATAATAAATAATTGTTGTATGTATTTTAAAATCTTGGTTTGTTGGTATAAATTATATTGATGAGTATAGTGTTAAAGAGTTTTTATTTTTATTTTTAACTAATTAAACAAATTCGTGTATGTATGTATGTGATATATATTTAAGTTTGAGATTTGAAGTGTTGAGTTCTTTTAATTTTAAGTTTAGAAGTTGATTTTAAAGTGTTATTTACTTTGTTTCTATTTGAGTCAAAACTGATTCAGTGGGTATTACTCTGTCCCACAAAGTCAATTTTGATATTGATGCACAAAAAAAGTGATAAAAATTTCAGGATTCGTTATTTTTTAATTTATTATGACAAATATTTATGAATTAATTTTTTATTTACATTTTCTTCTTGAATTTCAATCCATGAAACTTTCTAGCTTTAGTTAAATTATACCTCATATAAAATTGACTCTTTAGAAGTTATTGAAATTTTTTAACTAATTAAATGCAGAAGGATGGTCATTATGAGATTCATACTTGTTGAGGGACATTTTCTGATCATACTTTAGGTACACTCATAATAAGGTAACACCACCTTTTGTATTTTTTTTTTTAATAATTCAATTCCCATGCATAATTAAGTGTTTAACGCCTTATTTATGATGTAAATTAAAATGAAAAATTCTGGAATAATATTAGGCTTTTATCTGTTTGGATTTGACATATATTAGAAATCATACACAACAGGGTGAGGAGGCTATCTCATGTCACTTTGAAGAAATAATATTTTTGAATTTTTTTACATGAATATATAGTTAGTTATACGCAGTCAAGTAAGACTGAATACTTTTTTGAGTGGGTTTGATGAAAAAAAAAAAAAAAAGAAGAAATGTTAGAAGATAATAAAATTTATTATTTTTAATATATAGTTCAGATCTATAACGGATTAATCCTTGATTTGTGAGATTGAAAAATACCATAGATAATCAAAAAAGTAGTTTAGTTTCTTTTTTAATTTAGCTAGCTCTGTTAGCTTGCTATAAATATCTGTTTTCTACCCTTTGCATAGATATTCAGTTTCTTTTCCCTATTCAGTAAAATAATGAAAGAGTGAGTGTTAAAGAAGGGGGATATTTTAGTCATTTTACATTCTAAAGACAGAACCCTAAAGTTCGGAGACGAAAACCCAAAGCACACTTCCCCTCTTCTCGTTAGCTGCTTCTTCTCTTTAATTCTCTCCGTCAAATCCTATTTTTCATCCACCAAAGCATCCTCTTCTCTCTTCTCTCTCTTGCATTTCTTACAAATGTGTGTTGTTTTAAGGTTGTGGAGCTTCGATTTCTACTTTCTACTTCTATTTCTCGAAGATGATGGGGAAACATTACTTTCATGAAGGGAAGAATATATAAGAGGTAGGTTGGATTTTCTTTTCTTATTTTCCTGGAAAATCATATTATTAATTAATATTATATAGACATTCTAGAACCAAAATTATTTTAATCTATAATCTATTTGTCCAGCCCACACTAGCTGGAAGAGTTTTCATTGTGTGTGAAGGAATTTTTTTCGTTATTATAATAAATTTGACTCAACTCATTTAACGATAATAGTTTTCATGTACAGATGATAATATAGTGTGTTATATAATAGAAATTTAGAAAGAAAAAAAAATAATGCGAATAATCATCATAGTGGATATTTATTTATTTATGATTCGACATTTTCTTAATAATGCATTGATAAAATTAATCCTTAATTATTGATGGCTAAGCAAGTAACTCTTCCCTTTAATATTTGATGTATTGATGCCTTAACGAAGATTTGATTTACCTTATTTACATTGATAATGCTAAAAATATAAAAATTTACAAATTCAAACCGTCTAAATTTATTTTATTTGATATTTATTTATTATAAAATACATTAAATAAAATTAAAAATAATAAATTTAATAATAATTTTTTTAATATTTTGATATTATCAAACATTTTCGTATTTGGATACATTATAATAACATAGTTAAATGTGGTGATTGCACTTCATTTATCAGGTACAAATTGAGATATGTGTTTTGTGAAAATTTTTGCTTTTCTTATTTTTTTCTTCTTCTAAATTGTAAGCATCTGATAATAATATTTATATAAATGTAATTCTAAATTTTAGTGTACATCTATAATTACAGTTGCAATATTACAATTGTGATGTTCTCGTCTATATAGAAAATTATACTATATTGATAATATATTAGCGTCGAACTGACAATTATGTTTTTTTTTTTTTAATTTTCTATATTACAACAGCAATTATAATTTAAAATTGTGAGAGTATTATCTACTATATATCTAATCATAAAATATTAATAAAATTATTTTGACTTGAAAATATTGTTATTTTAGTATTTTCATAAATAATTATAAGAGGTAGTTGAATAAATTAAAAGATAATATATATGTTAATCTTCATTAAAGTATTCTGCTTTATTGGTAGCTAGATTCTGACAAAAAAATTTCTGGTTTTATATAGTATTATTCTTTTCACATAATATCATCAGTTGTTGATCAGCAAATGATAATTGTTTCACAGAAATAAGAATTTAAGAGTTTTTATGTGTCATGATTATTATTGCATTTAGTATCTTTAATAATCAAACATGTTAAATTTTTATCCCTTTTTGAGTTTTGATTATTCTTAAGACTTGCGCATTTTTTAAGTACTTTTCTCATTCTTGCAGCTGTATAGAATCCTCATATCCTATTATTGATTGATTACAAGAGATAATTAAGGAGAGAAGCTATCAAATTGTTGCTATGTATCATGATGATGTGTGTTTTTACCAAGCAACTTGTATGTAACATGTCTAGGATGGGCAATACATACTTATTACCCATAGGTATTTAGGTATTTAGGGCTTGTTTGAGTGAGCTTCTAAGAAAATATCTTTTTTCGAGTTATCTTTTTTTAAAAGATCTTATAGAGAAGTAAAAGTAATTTTATGTTTGGATATCTCATGTAAAAAGGTCTTTTTATCTATCAATTATGTTTGGATATAACAATATAAAAGTATTTTTTTGTTTATTTATTACATGAAAAACATCTTTTTTTAAGGAAAAAAGATCTTTTAAAAAAAGATGTAAATTACAGCTTCTCAAAAAAGATCTTTTTTTATTTTACTAGTGCTTTTATTTTTACTACTAGAAATTTGCCAAACACGTTAAAAAATAAAAAAAGATCTTTTTTCATTGAAAAAAGATCTTTTTTTAACAAAATAATGGCGCCCAAACATGCACTTAATCTATTTAAATAGGATAGGCTATCCGATTTGCTGCGGATAGAATGGAGCTCAGTCTGGGTATACCTGCGAGTAGAGTAGGATATGGGTTTAGAGTGTAGGTTTAGTTTGGTAAAGTTTTTACTTTTCAAAAGTAGCTTATAAAAGTTAATTTTTAAAAGATGACTTTTTAAAAGTTGTAGTATTTATGTTTGGTAATTCAAATTAAAAATAGCTTTTAATAAACATAAGCAATATCAATTGTGTTTGGTAAAATAGCTTTTAAATTTTAAAAATACTATAATAGACATAAATACAAGCATTAAATTTAAAAATTAGTTAACATATGAGGTTATATTAGACTTTTAAATTTTGAAAAGCACAAGCCAACTTTGAAAAGCTCTATCTAGGTTCTTTCAAAAGTACTCCGATCTTTTAAAAGCTGCAAGCACAAGCACATGATCTTTTTGATTTACCAAAAGGAGCTTGAGTTTTTAAAAAGCACAAGCACATCTTCAAAAAACCTTACCAAACCAAGCCGTACTCTATTTGTATATCATAAAGGAGATAAGAGTTGAACTTATATTTTACCTCATCTAATGACTTGTAATAAATGAGCAACCACTAAATTAGTTAATTAATTTAGTAATTTAGAGTATTAATTTTTTATTTTTTATTTTATTAATATGTTTGAAATTTAGAATAATTGAATTTTATATTTATTTTAAAAAAATTAATATTTTTGCAGATAGGGTAAGATAGGATAAGGTTTAAAATTTTAGAGTACAGATAGAGTTAGGATTAACAAATTCTCAACTCGCAAATAGGATAAGATAAAATTTTAATAAAATTTTCAACTCGGGAATAGAATTAGAATAAAATTCAAACCCTATTTTACCCCACTCATTGCCAATCCTAAACATGTCACCTACAAAAGATTTATCTTCCTTGCCACTTTGGTTTATTAAAATTGAATTGTTTTTATATATATAACTCCAACAAAATTATCGATATTCAAGTTCTATTATTAAGAATTTAGTTGATTTTATGTGATTTTGTGATGAGATCATTTTTTTTTAAATTTAAATTAATAGAAAAAAATATATAAATTTTTATATAATTTTTTTAGGTTTATGTAAATCTTTTCTATATATATTTTTTTAATTTTAATTTTTTATTTCTTTTATATTTTTTTTCTTTTTAGAAAATACAAAGATTGAATTTTAAATTTTTTTATGATAACCGTTCTCATATTATATCATAAAATTATTTTTAAATTTAAACTGATAAAAAATATATAAATAATTATATTTTTAATAGATTTAACAAAAATCTTATAAAAGATTGGAGATAAAAATTTTTAAGCAAGAACATTTTCTGTTGTCAATGTCAGAATATTTCTTTTTTTTTGAAATTTTTTTAGATGATAATTAAAAAAAAATACTTATTTTTAGATTAACATTACAAGAGTAAGTTTACCTATCAAATTTATCTTTAAAAAATTTATTTCATTTTTACCCTTACATGTTCAAAATAGTAGATTAAGAGTAGAAGAAAATGGAGAAGGGCTTATAAAGAATTATAGAGATTATTGTTAAATGTGCTTATTACTAGAACATTGGACTTGTGAAAATCCGAAGGAAGAGCAACAAAATCAAGAAAGAGGAAACAAAGTGAATCTAAATTACATTTGTGAAAGGGGATAATTAAACAAAGAAAATGGTAAGGAATAAGTAGTAAATAACTAATTTTGATCTGAAATGCTAAGGAGTTGTTCTAGATATTCAACCCCCAAATCCTCAAACACCATCACATTACTATTATTATTAGTTGTTGATGATGATGATGATGAAGATTTCTTTGATGATTCCCTTTTCTTGTTAGTCTTTGACAACTTCCTTTGGATGCAATTCCTCTCTTTGAGTGCAAGTGCAGGTGAAGAACAAGAACAAGAATCAGAATCCATGATGATTCCTTGCAAAGAATCTTTGACCCTTTTGAATGGAAAGTTGAGAACAGCATTGTAACCTCTCATGGAGAATGCAGCTTGATCATAAGCCAAAGCAGCATCTTCAGCACTTTCGAATGTTCCAAGCCAAACCCTTCTTCCATTCCTTGTTGTGTCTCGAATTTCTGCTGCAAATTTTCCCCATGGCCTTTTCCGAACTCCTATGTAACCTCCATTTCCCTTACCAACTTCAATATTCTCTTTCTTCTTGTTCTTGTTCTTGATGATGTTGTTGTTGTTCTCCATGGTTGTTGTTGTTGATGAATCCATGTAGGATTCATCAATCATATCAAAGGAAAGAGAATGATGAAAAGGGTCATCAACAAAATCATTGCTTGTGAATGGTTCAAAACAAAAATTGTCTGGAAAAACATCATGGGACATGTTCCAATCTTGAATCTCAAAGAAAGAAGTATTCATCCTTTTTTTTTTGGGCTTCTCTCTAACTTGTAAGTTTCTAATTCTATCATTTCCCTTTGGCTGTGAACTATAATTTATATATTGGACTTAGATCCCACCATAATGTTCATGTCTCATTTATTATTTTTAAGGTATCTATCGTTAAAGTGTTGATATAATTGTTTAATAGCAAGTACAGCGGAGTACAGGAAATTAAAGAATATTTCATTTGTTTTATTAGATTAATTTTGTAAAATAATAATGCGTTTCATAGTTAATTAATAATATTTTGAAGCGGTTTTCCTTTAGCTTTTAGGGTTCTAGTTAGTTAATAATACTTTAATTTGAAACTATGAAAATAAATTATACATGATGTTATTTAATTTCAAATCGAATCTTTTTCTCTAACCTCTTGAGTCATGCTTCTGTATTTTATATTTGTCAAAATCACCTAACTTATAACTTCTTTTTTTGAACTTGTTATGCCGTTATATTAATTACTAAACTAATTACCATAGGTTCTTTAAGAAAATCTCAGGTACTTGCATAGTTATTTCTTTTCTTAGTGTAACTACTTGCACATATAAAATATGTAATTTTATATTTTTGCTAGTGTCCCTTGACTCCCTTGTGTAAAGTTATTTAAGTTCAAATTGGATCTATCTAAAATATCATGGGTTATAAACTTACATTAAAGACATAGGTATCAAACTAATTTAATACTTTTTGAGTGCAAGTTTATGTATAATAATTGAGTTTACATTTCATGTATCAAAAATATAAAATATTTTACGGAGTCATTTAATTATATCTATTTTATTGGATAGAAATGGATGCATAGATAAAAGACTGCGGACAAGCGCTCCTACCAAATTTTGTAATTCTTTTGCTAATATATGGATATTGTTAAGTCTAAGTTGATTTTAGGTTTATAAACGATGACAAACATTCTTTTGAGTTGAAAATCCAATATTATTTAATGTGAGTTTTATTATGGCAGGCCCATAACTCCTCTCATTGTCAACCAATGAAGCTGGTCTACTCGTTTGGATATTCAAGAAAAATAAACAAGCCCAAGACTAGCATATGCCTCAGCAAGTTAAAGAGCTAAAGCTCCTCCATGTACCACCGTTCAACATTTAAATGGTTATGTATTTGCTAAAAACAATAAGAGGACAGCTGGACAAAGAAAGGACAAGTGTTGCTTAAATGAAGCAAGAAGGACACAAGGACATCTCCACTATCCCAAGGACATTAGATGAGCAACATTCAGCTAGTGGGTGAGCAAAAACACAAATGAGTAAAGAGCAGCAGCAACAGAGAAATGGAGCAAAATGAAAAAGCAGTGCATGCCTTGGAAGAAAGCCAAGCAAAGGACAACAGAGGTGGTGGACGGGCTCCTCAACCAGCAGAGGTAGTGGAGCATGATGAAGAAAAGACTGCATGCCTGCAGTGACAGCTCCAACGAGCAGCTCGTACAAGAAAATGGAAGAGGCAAAAATGAAGGCAAGCTGAAGACATATAATAAGCCTCATTTCATCATTTCAAAGTAAGAAAAAGAGAGCACACATTCAGAGCACCATCTCAAACATTGAGCTGGAATCTTTTTCTTCTACTCAAGCTTAATTTATGATTTTTGTTATTGGCTGTCTTGTGTTATTATTTTCTTTCTTGAAAAGGCTAATATTGAGAGGTTGAAAAGCCAAGAGAGAAAAGGCAAGAGTGATGGACAATAGTCACTAATTTCTGATGTAATTTAAGTTGCTGCACTAGGATTAGTTTACCTTGCCAAGTTGGGTTAGCACTTGGTGAGTCTGAATTAGTTTTGATTTTCTTTCCAAGTTGGGATAGCACTATGGGAAGCTAAACTTTGGAGAAGAAAGTTTAGGGGTAGATACTAGTTGAATTAGGGAGTAATTCAATAGTATTGGTGTTTGTAATCCTTGAATTTTAGTAAAAATTCTACCATGGTTTGTGGTGAAGACTGGACGTAGGATTCATTGCACAAAGAATCTGAACCAGGATACATGCTGGCCTTTATCCCCTCTTCCTTACTCTTTACTAGTTTTGCGCACGAGACAAAATGAAATAATCTCCTGCAATTTAAGCTTCTGCTGAAACAGAGTTTTGAAACTTTAACTTTTAAGCCAACTTGATTCAGCAGCCCCTTTTCAAGTTCAAGTAGAACCATCAATTAGTATCAAGAGCAAGGTCTCAAGAAGTCAAGCTTCAAAGTTTGGAGTAAAGATCCATGGCCAACAATATGAGTCCGGACATCGTGGCTTTCAGTCTCATTAAAGGGCAGTCTAATAATAGACCTCCCTACTTCAATGGCAGCAACTACTCTTACTAGAAAGAAAGAATGAGAATCTTTGTGCAGTCAATTGACTATAACATCTGGAAGATTATTCTCAATGGACCAGACGTTCCCACTAAACAGAATGCTGATGGAGAAGTAGTGGCAAAAGAAATCAGCGAGTGAACAGATGAAGAAAAGAAGAAGGTTGAACTCAATGCCAAGAAATCAACCTGATGCACTATGCAATCAGTTTTGAAGAGTTCAGAAAAGTGTCAAGGGGCAAAACGGCTAAAGAAATATGGGACAAGCTCAGATTCACTCATGAAGAAACTAAGCAAGTGAGGGAGACCAGAATTGACATGCTAATGAAGGAGTATGAAATATTCAGCATGAAGGAGGATGAGAGCATCGATCAAATGTTCGAAAGGTTTTCAATAATCATCAACAATCTGGATGCCATGGGAAGGAACTATTCTGAAGAAACCTTAGTGAAGAAGATCCTGAGAAGTCTTACTAAGAAATGGGAAGTAAAAAGCACAGCTATCTCTGAAAAGAATTATTTGATCAAAATCACCTATGATGAGCTAAGAGGCAAGCTGCTGGTCTATAAAACCACTCACATGTCTCAAGACAAAGATGACAAAAAGAAAAGCATAGCACTAAAATAAAAAATGACAGCCAAATAAGAAGAATCTGATGACAGTTTCTCAGATGAAGAAATTGTGCTCTTTGCAAGAAAAATGAGAAGACTTTTGAGATACAAAAGCAAAGGCAAAGGAAGCTCTTCATCCAAAGACTTCAAGAAAGATCAAGTCAAGTTCACATGCCACCACTGCAAGGAATCCGGTCACTTCAAGTCAGATTGCCCTCAACTTAAGAAAGACGAAAAATCCAAGAAAGACAAAAAGAAAGTGATGATGGTAACATGGGAGGACTTGGAGAACGACACCAGCTCAGAGAGCTCAGATCAAGAAGCTCAACTATGTCTGATGGCAGATCAATAAGCTTGGGGCTCCCAAAGTCAATCCTCTTCTTGTAATCCAGGATCCCACACTTTATTTTCACACCCGTCTTGAAGTTGATCATTATTAATCCTTCCGGATGAATTCTCGATGAAGTGTCCAACAATCCTCCTAGACCCATCTAGTTGAGCTCTATTCCAACCTTTATATTTTATCTTTCATGTATCAACCATAATGAGCCTTGATTTGCAACGCCAACCATGAAAAATCTTTCTTTTACACTTCATCCCGCAAAGCATCCTAAGTTGACCATTCATTTCAAGCAAGCCATACTCAAGTGGGACAATAAAGCTAATAGAGATGAATTTTACCCACTCGAATGAAGGAGTATATGACAACCTAGGTAAAGAAGCTTCCAAGGATCTTGACAAAGCGTATCCAACTCCCGTCCTTCTTCTTCTAAGGACTTCCACCTCTTTACAAGATTTCTCAATTTCAATCCTTTGCTCAACAATTGAAGAAAGTTTTTCAAGTTCAAAGGATTCTTCACCACTAAGACTTGATGCTTGATTTTTATTGCCAAGGAAACTCAATTCTTGCTCTATCCCATCCAATTCTTCATATGGGATATGCCTTGGAGGTTGTGCACATTCCTCCTTAACATCGAATTCAATCTTCTTGGAAGGACCTTCTTCGACTCTATGTTCCTATGGAGGTTCTGCATCTCCTAAGTCTTCAACCACTTCTTCCTTTTCTTCAACAATTATAGCTTCCTCCAATTATTCCAACATAAAGCAATGTCCCTCTTTTTCCACCGGGGTTTCCAATCTCTCCTTCATGCTATGCTCTTCATTAGATTCTTCACATGTAGCCATGGGAGTACTTTGGGTGTTCAAGCATTGAGAGGCTAATTGGTTTACTACCTCGGCCAAGGCGGCTGTGAAATCTAGTACTTCCCTTTGCATCTCTTCTTGCCCTTGAAGAATATGACTAAGGGTTTCATCCATTGGGAGTTGGAGTGGATGGAAGGGTTCATTATTTTGGAGAAAAGGTTCATAATGGGAAGGTAGTTTATAATCATAATAAGGATGTGGTGGTTCTATGTTCTCCATTTGTTCCATTTGTGGCACAACACACTCTAATCCATTGTTCGCAAGTTGAGATTCTACAATTCCCTTCAAACTACCCTCTTCGGTTGCTCCTGCACAATCATCCTTGGACATGTGGTGCGAGTCCCATGAGTTCAACTTTTGACAGACGATTGCTTGAAGCCGATCCATTGATTCCTTTAGGCGATCCTTTGACTCTTGTTCCAAATGGCTAACATAAGTAGGATCATATTGCTCTTGGATTGAAGGACATGGATCTTCTTCCATGGAGGGTTGTGGTGGATAGTAAAACTCATCTTGTGGTTAAAAATTTGTGTACATTGGAGGTGGTTCATCTTGGTCATAGTATGGAGGAGGTGGTTCTTGGAAGTATTGATGTTGGAATGGTGGTGGTTCTGTGTGTGACTCATATGGCTCAAAAGGTGGTTGGTATGATGGATATGGGTTAGGGTCATATGGAGGTGTTTGGTAAAAAGGGGCTTGTGAGTATGGTTGAGGGTTATGTTGAGGATGTGACTCATAGGCATATGGTGGTAGTTCTTGAAAGTCACAAGAAAATTCACCATAGCCATTGGATTAGTATGCATCATAGAATGGCTCTTGCTCATAGTGCATTGGTGGGGGTTGTTGCCAAGAGGATTGATCATATGTATATGGCTCCTCCCACCTTTGAGTGTCCCATCCTTGATACACATCCTCATTATAGCCCTCATTTTCTACGACATAATTAGAACCAAACTCATAGCCAAAGTGAGAATTCATGATAGCAAGAGAAAATGAAAACAAAAACTAGCAAGAAATAATGAAAACAAACTACTAAAACTAGCAACAATCAACAAAGAAGCATATTCATAATATTCACATATATACAATAACCAATAACAAGCGCACATTTGCAATTTCTCGGCAACGGCGCCATTTTGATGAATTGAAAATTGATGATATAGAATTTCATAAATAAAATCTCGTTGCAAGTATAGTTTCTAAACCAACAATAATCCTTTCATACAAAAATTTGGTTGTCAATAAAACAAACCCCTATAAAAATAACCGAAGTATTCAAATCTCAGGTCATTCTCCCTAGAAATTGCAATAAAGTGTTCTTACTATTGGTTATGAAGTATGTTTGGCATTTTTAAGATAAGAAACAAGAAAAGCAAATTGCAAAAGAAATAAACTAGCAAGTAAGAAAGCTCTTGGCAAGGTATGAGAACTAGAAGTCCTATCGTAGTTATCCTTATCAATTGTGATGAGAATTGTTCATTACTCCTACTTAAGTTAACCTCTAACCATGGAGGAAAGTCAAGTGGATGAATTAACTTGAGTCCACAAGTCTTAGCCAACTCATAATGAAAGGCTAGCTTTAGTGGCATTCAAATCTATTAGCAACTTCTAATTGTCAATCAACAAAAGAATTAGATAACTCAAGAGTCACTAATTACTCAACCAAAGCCAAGAGGAACAAAACCTACCTCATAACTAGAAGAAACATTTCAACAAACACATAGAAGGCAATAAAGGCAAACATTATTAATTGCAAGAATTAAATGAATCTACAACTACAAAAGCAAGAGATTAACAATAAAAAGGCAAAACAATTATGAAACAACAAAGAACTTACCAATTGCATTGAGAAGAAATGTAGATCTACAAAAGAATTCATAAACTACAATTAAAAATACAAAGAAACTATAAGAGAAGTAGAATGCTACAACTACAAGAGAAAAATTAAAGAGGAAAAGGAAAATTGAAGCAAGAGAAGAGAGAGATCTAGATCTAAAACTAAGAACCCTAATTCTAGAGAGAAGAGAGAGCTTCTCTCTCTAGAAACTAACTAAAGCCTCATGAAAACTAAACTAAAACTAATTAACTAACTAGATGGTTCATCCCTCTACAATTCTTGGGTTAAATAGCATAAAAAATGAGTTGGATTGGGCCCAAAATGATTCAGAAATCGCTGGCCACGTGTTGCCTTTAGTGAGTCACGTGCAGCTTCCCACGCATACGTGTACATCACATGTACGCGTCCCTAAACGCTAGACAACTATGACAAATCTTATATCATTTTGAAGCCCTAGATATTAGATTTGCAACGCAACTGGAATTGCCTCATTGAGATCTCTGTAGCTCAAGTTATGATCGATTAAGTGCGAAGAGGTCAGGATTGACAGCTTTGCGATTCCTTCATTTCTTCATGGGTTCTCCATTTCTACATGCTTTTTCTTCATTTCCTCAATTCCAATCTTTGTCTCCTAAACCTGAAATCACTTAACAAACATATCAAGGCATCTAATGGAATCAAGGTAAATTAAATTTAGCTATTTTAAGACCCAAAAAGCATGTTTTCACTCTTAAGCACAATTAAAAGAGAATTTACAAAATCATGCTATTTTAGTGAATAAATGGGAGACAAGTTGACAAAACCCTCTAAATTCAACACAAGATAAACCCTAAAAATGGGGTTTATCACTGCATTGCATTATCAAAGACATTTCTGTGAACTCTAAGACACTCTTGGATAAGTATGCAAAATGTAAGAAAGAAAACGAGGCATTAAGGACAGAAAATGATCTTCTTTTGAAAAAGGTTAAGGCTACCAAAACTTGTAATGAAAATGTTTTTAAAGAAGAAAACAGTGCTTTGCGAGATGAAATAGAGAAATTCAAACTCAAGCATAAAGTTACTGCTTCCACTGAATTGATTTCTGAAAACAAAAAGCTGAATGAACAAATTAAAAATTTAAATGAAGACTTAGCAAAGTTTGTTCAAGGTTCTCAAAATCTGAACAAACGGCTTGCTTGTCAAAGGTTTGGGTCTGAAAAATATGGATTTGGATTCAAAGAGGAAAATAAGGCTGTTTTCAAATAAAACATTCAAAAATCTGAAGCCTCCTCTTCCAAGCTTTTCAAACCAAAAGGATTCAGCAAACCTCAGAAATTAGTGGGTAAGAATCATTGCTACAAGTGCAATAGAAATGGTCATGATCCTCCTCAATGTTTCATCTTTCTTAAGTCTTTTGGTAATGATAGTAAATTATATAAAGTTGTTCATGATTTTAATGCTCTTGGGCAACCAAGAAGATTTCACATCAAAGGATTCAAATGGATTTGGATACCTAAGGTTAGTTGAAGAAGATGCAAGTTTGCCTTACATCTAAGAAGAAATTGGAGATGTGGTATCTTGATAGTGGATGTTCAAGGCATATGACCGGAAGGGATATTTTCTTCATTAAACTCAACAAGTATGATGGAGAATTTGTCACTTTTGGAGATAATGGTAAAGGTAAAATAATTGCCATTAGTAAGGTTGGCAAAGATTTTTCTACTTGCATTGATAGTGTCTTTTTAGTTGATGGGTTAAAGCATAATCTATTGAGCATAAGTAAATTGTGTGATCTTGGATATGTTGTGACCTTTAGAAAATCTGATTGTAGAGTCATTAATGAGAAAACAGAGGCTGTTTTATTTGTTGCCAAAAGAAATGACAATGTTTATGGTCTCACACTAGATGATCTCAAAATTCAAAATGTAACTTGTTTTTCTTCAATGGAATCTGAAAAATGGATGTGGCATAAGAGATTAGGACATACTAGCATGTTCCAAATTTCTAAGCTTGTAAAGAGAGGCTTAATAAGAGGTCTTCCTAATATAAAATTTGACAAGGACATCATTTGTGATACTTGTCAAATGGGTAAGCAAATAAAAACCTCTTTCAAACCTAAGGAAGATGTCTCAACTAAGAAACCATTGGAGTTGTTGCATCTTAATTTGTTTGGACTAACTAGGACTCAAAGTCTTGGAGGAAAAAGCTATGGCATGGTAATTGTGGATGACTATACTAGGTTTGGTTGGATGTTCTTTCTAGCTCATAAACATGAAGCATTTTCTGTTTTTGAAAAATTCAGCAAAAAGATTCAAAATGAAAAAGGTTTAAAAATTGTTTCAATTAGAAGTGACGATGGCAAAGAATGTGAAAATCAATATTTTGAATCTTTTTGTGATGAACTAGGCATATCACATAACTTCTCTTGTCCTAGAACACCTCAACAAAATGGTGTTGTAGAAAGAAGAAATTGAAGTTTACAAGAAATGGCTAGAGCTATGTTATGTGAATATGAAATTTCCAAGTTTTTATGGGCTGAAGTTGTGAATACAGCTTGCTATGTTTTAAATAGAACCATCATTAGGAAGTTTTTGAAGAAAATCCTATATGAAATTTAGAAAGGGCATCCTCCCAATCTTAGTTACTTTCATGTGTTTGACCACAAGTGTTTCGTACTAAATATCAAAGAAAATTTGGAAAAATTTGATCCTAAAACACATGAAGGCATTTTTCTGGGTTTTCCTCTCATAGCAAGGCATATAGAGTTTATAACAAGAACTCCAAAACTGTTGAGAAGACCATGCATGTCACATTCTGTGAGTCTAACAATGTTCCTAGTGTTTGCATTGATGATAGTCTAGGTTTTGAAGCTGAATTATCCAAGAATACTGAACTAGTTCCTCAAAATCCAAGTTCTCATGAAGTTGCACCTGTTAGCAGCGAAAATTCCAATTCTGCAGGAGACAATTTGGAATTATCTCCTGTTGCAGCTGAAAATACTGATGTAGAGGCCATTGTTGATCAAGAGGAACCTGAATCCTCAACCCAAACTAGAAAGCCCAGGGAATGGAACTATCTGAAAATCTATCCTGAGAAATTCATAATTGGTGATCTCTCCAAAGGAATATCAACTAGATCATCTTTGAAAAGAGCTGAATCCAACAACTTAGCTCTTATATCAAAGATTGAACCTCAAAACATCCAAGAAGTACTTGTTGATCCATTTTGGGTGTTGGCCTTGGAAGAAGAATTGCAGCAGTTTAAAAAAAATCAAGTATGGACATTAGTGCCTCACTCAAATGGAAAGAAAGTCACTGGCACTAAATGGATCTTCAGAAACAAATTGGGTGAAGATGGGTCCATAGTTCGAAACAAAGCTAGATTGGTTGCTTAAGGCTATGATCAAGAAGAAGGGATTGATTTCGATGAATCCTTTGCACCTTTAGCTCGAATGGAAGCCATTAGATTGCTTATTGCTTATGCAGCTCATTGTGGCTTCAAGCTATTCCAAATGGACGTAAAGTGTGCTTTTCTCAATGGAATAATAGATAGATAAGTTTATGTGGCTCAACCACCTGGGTTTGAAAACAAAACTTTTCCTAACAATATTTTCAAACTAGCTAAAGCCTTATATAGTTTAAGACAAACTCCTAGAGCTTGGTGCCACTGATTATGGTTTATGGTTTTCAAAGACTGATTCTTTTCAATTAGTGGATTTTTGTGATGCAGATTTTACTGGAGACAGAATTGATAGAAGAAGCACTAGTGGCATGTATTGCTTTCTTGAAAAATCACTCATTGTTTGGTCAAGCAAGAAGCAAGCTATAGTGGCACTTTCAACAGCTGAAGCTGAGTATATTACAGCCTCCTCTTGTTGTTCTCAATTATTATGGCTAAAAACTCAATTAGCTGACTATAAGCTGAATGTTTTTAATATTTCATTGTTTTGTGACAACATGAGTGCTATAAATATTTTCAAAAACCCTGTTTTGCACTCAAGAACAAAACACATTGAAATTCGATTTCATTCTATAAGAGAACATGTGCAAAATGGAAATTTAGATATTCAGTTTGTTAATTCTAAAAGTCAACTGACTGATATTTTCACCAAACCATTGATAGAAGAGAGGTTCTGCAAACTAAGGACTGAACTAGGCATTCTTGCTTCATCTTTGTTCTCTTAATGATTCTGATGTTGAGATTTATTGTGTTTTGTCTTATAAATCAGGATGAGATTTTTTTTAGCTGATGATGAGTAAACTTCATTAATTCACTATGAAGCTGACTGGATTCATACCTGACCATAATGAATGATGGACCTCACGTGCTGGAGCAGTTGACAAAATATGGGCTTTCTTTACTGAAACCATTGGGCCCATTTCATTCTTGCCTTCTCAATATTTTGACAACTGCATTTCACTTTAATTGGGCTCCTTCAATTTTTTCCTTCCATGGATTTTCAATTTTTTTCGCTTGCTTTTTCTATTTTCTTTAGGCATTATTTAATTTTTTTTGTTTTTCTCTCTCCTTCTTTCAACGTACGAAGGTTACAGCTGTAACTTTTAATGATTTTCAAAAACATTTTAAAGTTTTCATTTTTACCTGTTTTTAAGATGCAACCTTTGTACTCTTTCACGCCTATATTAACTACCCACTACATGCATCATTTCACACTACACTCTCTACTCCTTCATCTTCTTCATACCAGAGCTCTATAGATATGGCACGAAAGAAAAGAGCTTCCGCAGAGGCTCTCACAGTGGCACCCATTGTTCTAATCACACACACTTTTCTCCATCACAATCTCCCACTCATTCTTCCTCTCCATCACCACCCAATCCCACTCCTGACATGGCTCGCACTAAGACTACTGCTCGCCACCTGGAGTCGCTCCTCACCCTACTCATCCTCCACCAAATACCTCTAAGCCAAGTTCATCCAAACCTAGTTTTTCCAGAGGTAAGAGACCTCTTCATGAAGAAGACAAAGAGATCCCTCCCTCTCAGACAATGAGGGGGATGATGATGGAACCTCTGATGAATCCAACTCTGATGCCTAGGCCTTTTTTATCTCATCTGTGATTATGACTCAGTTTCTTTTTGAACTTGTTTTTTTTTTGGATGACTGTAAAGACTTTAACTACTATGCTACTTACACTGTCTGCATTGCCACTAACAAATTTTGTGTAGGTGTTTCTTTCCCTCCTTGATGACAAAAGGGGGAGAAAAGAAAATGAATATTAGGATTGGCATAGACATAACTAATTAAGAATGATGATGACTCTGTGACTATTGTGACACTTGTTTAGTGGTGCTTTTATGTTTTTAACTTGAATACTGGTAGTCATTATCTCCATGTTATAGTGCATTTGTGTTTTGGGCACATTCGTGTAATTTCTGTTCACAAAGTAAGCCATGATTAAGGGAAAGTAATGCTAACATTAAGGGGGAGCAACTCACAATCCAAATGTCATCAAAGGAAAATGTTCTCAACTCATTCAAATTAATTTTTAATTTCCATTACCCCATTTTATCATGTTTGTCATCAAGGGAGAGATTGTTAAATCTAAGTTGATTTTTGATTTATAAATGATGACAAACATTTTTTTGGGATGAAAGCCCAATATTATTTAATGTGGATTTTATTGTGGCAGGTCCATAACTTCTCTCACTGCCAAATAATGAAGCTGGTCTACTCCTTTGGTTATTCAAGAAAAATAAACAAGCCCAAGACTAGCATATGCCTCAGCAAGTTAAAGAGCTAAAGCTCCTCCATGTACCACCGTTAAGCATTTAAATGGTTATGTATTTGCTAAAAATAATAAGAGGACAGCTGGACAAAGAAAGGACAAGTGTTGCTCAAATAAAGCAAAAATGACACAAGGACAACTCCACTATCCCAAGGACATTAGATGAGCAACATTCAACTAGTGGGTGAGCAAAAACACAAACGAGCAAAGAGCAGCAGCAGCAGAGAAATGGAGCAAAATGAAAAAGGAGTGCATGCCTTGGAAGAAAGTCAAGCAAAGGACAACAGAGGTGGTAGACGGGCTCTTCAATCAGCAGAGTTAGTGGAGTATGATGAAGAAAGGACTGGATACCAGCAGTGACAGCTCCAACGAGCAGCTGGTACAAGAAAATAGTAGAGGCAAAAATGAAGGCAAGCTGAAGACATATAAGAAGTCTCATTCCATCATTTCAAAGTAAGAAAAAGAGAGCATACATTTAGAGCACCATCTCAAACATTGAGCTGGAATCTTTTTCTTCTACTCAAAATTAATTTCTGATATTTGTTATGGTTGTTTTGTGTTATTTTCTGTCTTGAAAAGGCTAATATTGAGAGGTTGAAAAGCCAAGAGATAAAAGGCAAGAGTGATGTACAACCCACTGATTTCTGATGTAATTTGAGTTACTGAACTAGGATTAGTTCCTTTTGCCAAGTTGGGTTAGCACTTAGTGAGTTTGAATCAGTTTTGATTCCCCTTCCAAGTTGGGACAGCACTATGGAAAGCTAAGCTTTGGAGAAGAAAGTTTAGAGGTGGATACTAGTTGAATTAGGGAGTAATTCAATAGTATTGGTGTTTGTAATCTATGAATTTTAGTGAAAATTCCACCATAGTTTGTGGTGGAGACTGGACGTAGGATTCATTATATAAAGAATCCGAACCAAGATACATGATGGCCTTTATCTCCTCTTCCTTATTCTTTACTAGTTCTGCGCACGAGACAAAATGAAATAGTCTCCTGCAATTTAAGCTTCTGCTAAAACAGAATTTTAAAACTTTAACTTTTAAGCCAACTTGATTCAACACTCTTCTCAAATTCAAGTAGAACCATCAGATATAAATGATAAATGTCCCTATTATTTTAATTATTTGCCTTGCTAAAAATATTTTAAAATGTTATTGTCTAGATCGATAAATTTTAGTAGTTTATTTTGTCATTTAACTATTTTTTTTTTGTCTAAAAAAGTTGCATTGTTTTAATTAACATTAATATGGAAAGAAAGACGAAAGTTGAATATATATTATCTTCAATTCAAATGAAAAAAAATTAATGATGCAAAAAATTAACTTTAATATTATACTAAAGATACTAAATGCAATATAGTATTATTGGCCTTGTATAAATAGTATTAAAATCAGTTAACATTTTCATAATGCAAAAAGGTAGAGAAAATAATTATAATTTTTTTAATTATATTGTATTAGTTGTTAATAATTAATACAATATTATTTTATATAAAAATAATATTATTTTCATATATTAAATAACACATTTTAGATTAATATATATAATTATGCCAGATCTTATATTTTTTATATATAACTAAAATATACATAAAATTGATAAAAAATATTCGTTAGTGAATATAATCAAAATTAATGTCATAATAATTTGATATTTAATTATATAACCAACCCAATTATGGAACACACCCATCCATCAAATATATTAAGATAAAGAGGAGATAAATAATGTGCCCAAAATATCTTTTCTTCAATAATATAGAAGATGCCATGTTTTCAATCGTTGTGGCACTAGGTCATCAATCACATGCTACATATATTATTGTTCCCAATCTTTAATATTTTTGCTAATGACGAAATTTGTTTATTTTTATTTGTAATCACTAGGGAAAAAAATTGTCACAAGCATTTTCCGTTCGTTGGTAAAAAAGTATAATTGGATTACAAATTAAGCAATTGCTAACAAAAACAAAAAATATTATTGTCGCATGTGACAAAAAATGGCAAACACTAACTCTGATATCTATGATAAATATTTAAAAAATTGTATGCGGGAAACTACACTATTAAAAATTAGCTATTAAAAAAATTACTCTTTTCAAATATAATAGATTACTCAAGGCGAAAAATTCTCATCAATCCGTTTCACTTAATTCTTTGTTAGTCAATATATATATATATATATATATATATATATATATATATATATATATAGAAAAAATGATAGTGTTAAAGATATAATTATTTTATGTATCTATTTTTATTAGTTTAAATTTTTTGGATAAATAATTTTATGATATGATATCAAAATTTTATGTTTAAAAGATCTAGAGTTCGATTTTTAAAAAATCTAAAAAAATAACAAAAAATAGCATATAAATAAAAAACAAAAAGAATACTCATGTAAAAAATTCAAATAAACTTAAAATTAGCTCTTACTTAAAAATGCATGTTAGAAATATAATTATTTTATATATTTTTTATTAATTTAAAATTAAAAAATATCATGACATCAAATATTTTTCTAATAAGAAAAAAGAGCGAAAGAGAAATACCGGTACACAAAAACCCATTCTCATCCCTATTTAAAACTTCATACATCATTTGAATAGTAGTTAAAGATTGGTGCATCGCACAAAGATAAACTCCGTCGGTAAATAGTTTATATCAAAATTTCTTTTGTTAAACTCAAATAAAATATTGTTATAATAGTTCATATAAATAAACTTGATTATTTAAAGTAATTGTGGATGAATTACTCAAACAACAACGACTTGATAAGAGGACAAGGTTATCCCCAGCTAGCATAGATCAGATCGATAAGGCCGAAATTAATAAACAAATTTAGTCAGAAAGGATTTAAAAAATTAAAAAATAAATGTGCTGGAAAGTGGGACGAAGGTGAAGCTATGAACAATATAATATATATTTAACAGAAAATTTTGAGAGTTAGCAGTATTTAATAATTTTGATCAGTATTTAAACAATATAAATATTAAAATATTTTTAATAAATAAATTTTATTAGTTTATATGTGTAAATTTTAATAAATGTGAGTGTAAATGGTATAAATTCAAATGTATAATTTTTAGTAAATATAGGTTCAAATTATGTATTTTATGTTTACAAACTTTCACTACCATAAAAACAAAAGATAATGGTAGATAATCAGTAGCTGTATTAACAATCGCAATTATTTGCTAGTTTTCTAGTGGTTTTAATGGTGAATACTAAAAGAGCAGCTATTTGATTTGGTTTCGCAGTGAATTTCAAGGAAACCACCGCTAATCTACCGGCGATACTTCAACCTCATTTTCTCTTAATTTCATTTTTTATTTGTACTGCGTACAAGTTACAAGAGTCGCAGCCCAATGTCTCTCCTCCTCTCTCGGGTTCTCTTGCAATAGCTTTCTGCCACCATCAAATTTGACCTTTTACGCCGCCAACCCCATTAGACACACCATTTTCCTTCTCTTTGAGTTAACATCCCCAAATCCTGCTAACTTTAACCCTGCTTCTTCAAAGTACCACCAGCGCTCTTTCTGTCCGTTTAGACGAAGATAATGACATTGAGCTTTCTGTTTCGTCTCGTCTGCCAGATTTGTTCGCCATCTCCTCTTACGCTGTGTGTGGTTCAAATTTATTACAGCTATATAGATTCCTGCCTCCATCGTCTCCAACCTTCATCGACGCACTACCCCATCGCAGGTTTAAATCTGTTGGTGCTTCATTCCTTCTGCTATGCTCATTCACTTTTGTTACAAAATTCCTTTTTTCCCCATTCTTCAACAACTTTAAAGTTCTTATCACTAGTTTTAATTCAAGATAAATTTCATGCAATTTCAAGCTTCGAACGCCAGGTTATGACTCATCGAACTTAGTCAAAATTCTATTTTACCAATTTTTTGCATAAGTGTCAATTTTACAATTCTCTAATTTTTACCTCTCTCAAGTCAACAAAACCAAAATTCCTAGGTACCATTTTTACTCAACATCAATTCTCAACCATATCCTAGCCATTCAAAATCCAAACCACCAATTCTAATTCAATTAACCCTCTCATTATTTAATAACAACATCAACCAATAATTCACATACATCATCCAACACTCAAACATACCAATTCATATAATTTAGTTAATTGAGGCCTCCGGCCACAAATTCACTCAACAATTTTCAACTCAACTTACTGAAATGTCTCGAATCACGGCCTCTGGCCCAATTTTCATATCAATCGCCATAATAGGCAATCAAATCACAATTTTGTATCCAAATTATATATATATATATATATATATATATATATATATATATATATCATTATTCAAACTATCATCCAACCAATTAATCATACTAAACCATCAATAATTTACAACAGCAACTATTTCCATTCAACACTATCCTAGGGACATTTAACATAGGTTTTCAACTCTTGAATTTTCTCTCTGAATGGACCCAAGCCTCCACCAAGCACTCTGCAATCAATCCAAGAGTCTAATCTCGCACCAAAATCAATCAAACATCTAAGCTACTCCATATAATCTAATAACATCAATCATTTCAGCATTTACACTAAGATTTTTCACTCAAAATTGGAAATAATGGAGGGATTAAGTTTTCTTACCTTGTATCGCATAATCTTGGGTCAAAACCTCACTAGAGATTGTGCTTGAGCTTCTCCTAAAGTATCAAAATCACAATGTTTCAATACTTCAAACTCCAAACTCAAAAATAGAATTGAATAGAGAAATGTGTAATACCCGGTCTAACCGAAATTAATTAAATAATGAGTTAAGTAGGAGCGAATATGGTTGGAAGATTTGGCAATTAGAATTTGATGATTTAAATATGATATTTGGATTCAGTGAATTTTTCCGAGTCGGAAGACATAGTTTTCTGCGTAAAAGCGCGCAGTGAAATTTTGACCGGCAGTACCGGCTGAGACCTGTCAGGTACTGCAGCTGAGAAAATTGATTATGAGTAAATAATATTAAGAAATGAGGAATTATGATTAGGGGAGGTAGAAATATTTAAAGTGCGATTTGGAGCGCTAATCTTAAAGGTTTTGGCCCAAAATTGGGCCAACGGACAAAAATAAGTGAATTGGGCTTAAGTGGGCCCAAGACCCAACATATATAAACATTAGTTATGAGCATTTCAGCTCATTTTGCCCTAAAGAAGGTGTGTGGGGCGCTGAATTAAGAAGAGAGAAGAGAAGAGAAAACCTAACTCTCTTTGATCTTCAAATCACCATAACTTGAGCTACGGAGCTCCGATTGACGAGCCGTTTGCGGCCACGCGTCGCTCTTCTCATCCTCTACAATTCTATCTAAGTTTTGTGGTAAGTATTCCATTCATCTCTTCCCAGTTTTCGAAATTCTCCACTGTTACACGTTTTTGGGAAGTTAGTGTTGAAATCTTGTGATTTTGGGTGTTTAGGGATACTCCAACATGGATTCTAAGTGGGTTCTATCCCTACTTCATATGGGCTGAGGTAAGAAGTGCTCAAACCCTTGTGATTTGTCATTTTTATGAGCCCTAGGTTGATGTATGTATGTGATATTGGTTATGTTAGTGTATTTGGTGATTTTGATGCACAATTGGGAGGTTGGTATTGCTTGTGGAGCTTTGGTGAAGCTTGGAGCTAAGGGTTGGTGGAGACTTCCATAGGAGAGGCTCAATTGATTTGGCTACAAGAGGTACGGTTTAAGTTTCATTTAAGTACCGTGTGGTGTGATGAGAATTCCTAGGCTAGATGCCCCTAGGATTAAGTTTGGATTGTATAAATGGTTGGTGCTAATATGCATAGTTGGTATGTAATGTGAATTAATGATTGGGTTGAGAATTGTGTGACCTTGTATGCTTGGTGTATTGAAAATTTGATGTATTGGGTAATGAGTATTAATTTGTGGTTTATGCATTTAAATTGTGAAATTGGGCCGGAGGCCGTAAATTTTGGGCCGGAGGCCGGAAAGAGGTAAGGGAGGTAAGTTGATGTGTGCATTGTATGATGACACAAGTGATTGGATGAATTTCATATAATGAATATGCGAATGATTGGGTTGATTGTTGAATAATAAGGTTTGAGGAGTTGAAGGGTGAGATTATGTAGATGAAGTATGTTTGGTTTTGGGTGAGAAATATTATGTGATCATATATGTGATTATGATTATTGATGTCTTGATGGTATGATAATGCATGAGAAATATGTATGTTGTGGTATATTATTGAGGAATGATTAAGGTTGATTTGGGGGTGAAACCACGTGATAGTGAGTATGATATTGGTTATGTATAATGATGGTTGATTGGAAATAGTATTGTTGGAAATTGGGATGAGGAAGGATGTATGACATGTTGATATGTTTGTAATTTAGCCATTTGTTTGAAATGGGTAAAGATGGTTATATGGCGGTTTTGTGAATTGTTGTAAGGTGCTAATGTATGAGTTGAGGAGGCTTGATGTTAATTTTGATATATTTTGACTGGTTTCAAAAAGGGTTGAAATTGGCATGTTTTGGTTGATTTTGAAAAGAGTTGAAAATGGCTTGTTTTGAAAATGGCACTTTGTGGTTTTATATGAAAACATGGTTTTTGGGCATACTTTGACAGGACATAACTTGGACTACAGATCTCTGTTTTGTGCCAAATCTGTTTAGAAATGTAATTGGATCCGGGATGTCCATGCCGTTCGAAGAACGGGTGAAAAATGATTTAAAATGAGAAAGTTATGTCCGTCGGAAGATTGGGGGTTAAATTTGTGAATTCTGCAGCTTTTAACTTAGAAAATTTTTAGCAGAATGACCCTCCACGCGTAGGCACACTTGGCGCGTACGCGTCGTTCTTCGAGAAGGCACAATCCACGCGTGCGCGTGGTGTGCGCGTGCGCGTCGATGCGCTGCACCCATTGCCCAGCCATTTTCCCGAGAGTTGTGCCAGAGTTGTGCCAGTCTTGTGCTTGGGGCGCAAGTGTACCCACGCGTACGCGTGGCTGACGCGTACGCGTCGTTGTCTATATTTTTAATCCGCGCGTCCGCGTGAATGGCGCGTATGCGCCGATGAGTTTTGTGGCCATCCACGCGTGCACGTGGAGTACGCGTACGCGTGGCCCTGTTTTCATGCCAAAGTTGATATTTGAGTTTTAAAAGGCAAATCTCATACTTTTAAGCCTCCGATCTCACCCCTTATGTATTAAATCATTATGATATGCTTAGTAATGAGAAAGGAGCTAGGGGATGTGGTAACTTGCGAGTGAAGCAAGGGGAAAAGTTATGATCAATGGTGATCAACGATGATTATATGAGATATGGAGGATGACGGTAGGAGTACCGTGTATGCCATGAGCCGAAGGGCTATATCTATTGATAAATGGCTGGTTCTTGATTGAACCATGAGCCGGATGGCTGAGTTATTGCCGGGTCACGGCAAAGCCATTATTGATTATGGCTGAGTATAAATGCATATATGATTAATGAATGAATGTGTTGAATGGATAATAATGGAAAATGTTGAAATATGATGTGTAACCTCGGGTAGTAGGCAGTGGCGTTGTCCACTTGCTCCGGGTATGAGACGGAAAAGGATGTTTATGATAAATGAGTTAATTATGGAGTTTTGAATGAATGTAACTCTGATACCTGGGTAGTAGTAAGGGTTGGGGTTCGTCCCACTTGCTCCAGGTTAATGTTTGAGATTTGATAACAATGAGGATTGATAATTTGAATTGAGATTGAATGAATATATGCTTAAGATACCTGGGCAGTAGCAAGGGTTGTGGTTCGTCCCGCTTGCTCCGGGTCAATGCTTTTGAGATACCTGGGCAGTAGCAAGGGTTGTGGTTCGTCCCGCTTGCTCCGGGTTAATGCTTGAGATACCTGGGCAGTAGCAAGGGTTGTGGTTCGTCCCACTTGCTCCAGGTCAGAGATTGTGACGCCTGGGTAGTAGCGGTAGTAGTGGTGAATCCACTCGCTCCAGGTTGAGCTGTTAAACACCCGCCTGGGTAGTAGCCGCAGTAGTGGTTGTTCCACTGGCTCTGGGCTGAGCGGTAGTAGCAAGGGGTTGTAGCTCAAACCTACTTGCTCCGCAAGGGGTGTTTCTGTCCATGGTTAGCTACCAGGACGTGTCGGGTTGGCTATATAACCGACAGATGATATCATCAGCCATAGGGCAGGCATACATCATTTGCATATGTTTGAATTGTTTGGGTTTGCCTATTTGTTTTGGATTTCTATATCATATATGCTATGTTACCTGATTACATGCTACTTGTTCTACTTGTACCTTATTTGTGTATTACTTGTCTGTATTGCTTGTGTTTGTACAACTGAGAGATCCCTCATGATGGTGTTGGTGGATGTTGGGGGCTGTTCTTGATGAGATGAATTGATAATGCGATTGCATAATGATGATTTTTTTTGAATGAGATCATTTGAGCCCCCTGGGTGGACGTAGTGATGTGATTTCACTAGCTCCAAGCGAGGGTATGATGTATTGATATAGAGTTGCTGAGGCAGAGCAACTGGTAATGGTTTTGCTTATGATTCTGAGTCTGATTCGTGAAAGAATCAGCGGATTGGGAAAACATGTGTAATATGAACTAGATTTAGTATCCCCTTACGTCAGATGCCTATTTATGGATTAGTGAGAATCTAGGCTGGATATTTGGTGAAAAGGAGTTTAGGAATGCTTAGTGAGTTTTTATTGCAGTGCATTGTATTTATTTGGCACTTTTACCGTACTGGGAACCCATGGGCCCGGGGTTCTCATTCCGTATATATCTCTTGTTTTTCAGATACAGGTCCAGGTGCTCAGAAGTGAGCTGTGGTTCGTCTGAGAGACGGCGAAGATATTTATTTCCTCTACTTTGTGTTTTGATTAGAATCTCTCCACCTTTGTTTTGAAAAGATTATATTATGTATTGAACTCTTTTGGAACTTGCCTATAGAGGCTCTTATGTTTCCTTTGGGAGAGATTCGGATATATTGTTGTCAACTACTTTCATACTGTACCCTAGCCGGCCTAAACTTCGCGGGTCGCGACTAGTGGCTATTTACTTATATTATATATATCTATCTGTCATCTATCTCTTAATCTCCTTTATGCCTTGTCCGTGAATCGCTTTCGGCTTCACGTTTAACTTTTCGTTGTCGAAACGTGAGTGATACGTCTTTGCGATTTTATTTCTACTCTTTTCAGGCTTCTCGATTAATACTCCTTTCGAAATTAACTATATTTATATATTAAAAATCCACCTGAGAGTCGTACCACCGTAATATCATTGACTTATGACTCGAGCATAAGGATTTGAATATTAGGGTGTTACATTATGGTATCAGAGCAGTTCGTCCTCGTGAGCCTGAGGGATGGAACTGCTTATGCTTCAATGCATACTCTGAGTCTGTGCCAGTGCTAGTTAGGGTATCTAACTGATACATCTAGCATGAAGTCCATGAGTGTACCTTTGGTACTTTGAAGCACTATACTTTCGATATTGAGACTGATCAACTTGATATCGATTGTTTGGTGTGTATAGGAACCAGATGGCGCCTCGTGGACCCGGTCGGGGACGTGAGAGAGATCGTACTAGTACACAGGAACCGGAAATCAACTCGAATAACCCGGTAAACCTTATGGCGGCGTTGGAGAATATGGCTGCTGCTATGCAAGCCACTGCGGAGGCTCTTGGGCAACAGATAAACAATAATGGCAATGGCAGAAGGGAAGCTCAGGGCCCGATGACACTGGCAACTTTCTTAAAGGTTAATCCACCTAAATTCAAGGGAACCACCGATCTGACTGAAGCTGATACTTGGTTTCAGGCCATAGAGCGAGCACTGCAAGCGCAGTTGGTGCCTGAAGAGCAACGTGTTGAATTTGCTACCTATCTGCTCACGGGAGAAGCATCGCAGTGGTGGCAAGGGGCTCGACGTTTCCTACAACAGGGGAATGATCCTATCACTTGGGATGCCTTCCAGGTGGAATTCTATAAGAAGTACTTTCCAAATTCCGCCAGGACAGCCAAGGAATTGGAGTTACTACAGCTGAAGCAAGGTGCTATGTCCGTATCTGAGTATACAGACAAATTTGAGGAGCTATTTAGGTTTTCCCGCATGTGTCAGGGAGCTCCGGGAGACTTCGAGGAATGGAAATGCATTAAGTATGAAGGAGGGCTCCGGAGCGACATCTTAAGTTCAGTGGGACCAATGGAGATCCGAACTTTTTCGGAGTTGGTGAATAAGAGCAGAATTGCTGAAGAGTGTGTGAAGAGGATGGTTGCAGAGAAAGTAAGTCATAGAGAGCACAACCAAGGATTTGCACCAAGGGGTCGAGAGTTTAAGGAGAGGGGATACATACAACACTTTCCCCAAGGACGGAATAACTTTGCGACGAGTGAGGAGTCCCAAAGGAATGGTAAGGGAAAACGGGCAGCGGCTACTTCTAATGTTCTGAGCTGTCAGAGGTGTGGAAGTCATCACACGAATAGGCCTTGCCGATTGGGGTTAGGCGTATGTTACAAGTGCGGGTTATCAGGGCATGTATCAAGAAATTGCCAACAAGGAGAGAGTCAGGATACGGGCCGATTGCGACAGTAAGATTGAGGTAATTATTATCATCAAGCTTAAAGGACAGTGCATGATTTTATAATACCGCCTGTACAGTTAAACTGAGAATGTCGAGCTTAATATTAGACTGAGAAGCAAACCGGATGGTCCGAGTAAGGAATTGCCTTAATACAAATGGATGAATGCCTGTGATGTAAATAATTTTCTATTGAGAATGATGTGTTGTGTTTGTTTTGTAGTTGGTTGATTTCTAGATTTTTGGTAAAACGGATTGAACCTGTGACTTTTAGTTCCTTGATTTAAATAGATAAGAAATGGTCCTAAATGATGGATTTAGAAACGTTGATTTGAAATGCCAGTCATGCTAAGTTGTGGTTGGATACTTGAGGAAATAAGTGATGGAGCTAATACTTGACGAGAAATCAAAGTGGCATAGCGGAAGCTTGCTAAAAGCGTTAGCATAGTATGGTAATAATAAGGAAAAGTGGGATATGATTAAAAAATGCTTTATGCTTTGAGTACTTAAAAGTTTAGTGAGCTTATACGGATACTGATTCTCGATAATTGGAATTAATTGCGGCGGTGAGTCTTAATGGTTCTGAAACGGATGAGAAAATTATCATTGATGCGTAATCGGACTTAGATGATGATTGAGTGCAAGTTGTCGTGTTCGAGAGATGGGCGCTATGATGTTTGGTCATGGTGACCTTGGATTTAGATTGAGGTTTATAATGATTGGTTTCAGAGATATCGTTTGGAGACCTTTAAATTGCAATACTGATGCGGTACTGAGATTGGTTTGAGGGAACCCGTGACGGGTGGTAAACTCCAATTTTTGGGGAGGTGCTGTTGAAAATTTTCCCAAGAATTTGAAGGAGTATTTGGTCATGTTTTTGAAAATGATTTTGATCTGAGTAACTTTAACAAAGGAGATGTGTCTCAAAATCTTTTATAGATTATTAAAGGAAAGCGGATTCATAAGAGTTTGTCAGCTTGTTAGTACAAACTCATTGGATTCTGAAAACGAAGAAAGCTTTGATTGATTATAGTGATGTGGGATGATGGCTATGATTAACGATGATGACAATATTATTGATGACATGATTTGAGATTTAATAGGGTGTGAGTTGATGAGACGATAAAAGTAAGGAACGAATGACTGAGATCCTCAGAGATAGAGAAATCAGAGCGCGGCAACGGAAGCGCGCAGAGTAAAAGGACCTTGGAACTGTTATGCGTTGGATATAACGGCAGACTACGCTCGCGTACTCGTAGTGATGGATGGAATTTTCGAGGGCGAAAATTTCTGTTAGGGGGGTAGAATGTAATACCCGGTCTAACCGAAATTAATTAAATAATGAGTTAAGTAGGAGCGAATATGGTTGGAAGATTTGGCAATTAGAATTTGATGATTTAAATATGATATTTGGATTCAGTGAATTTTTCCGAGTCGGAAGACATAGTTTTCTGCGTAAAAGCGCGCAGTGAAATTTTGACCGGCAGTACCGGCTGAGACCTGTCAGGTACTGCAGCTGAGAAAATTGATTATGAGTAAATAATATTAAGAAATGAGGAATTATGATTAGGGGAGGTAGAAATATTTAAAGTGCGATTTGGAGCGCTAATCTTAAAGGTTTTGGCCCAAAATTGGGCCAACGGACAAAAATAAGTGAATTGGGCTTAAGTGGGCCCAAGACCCAACATATATAAACATTAGTTATGAGCATTTCAGCTCATTTTGCCCTAAAGAAGGTGTGTGGGGCGCTGAATTAAGAAGAGAGAAGAGAAGAGAGAAAACCTAACTCTCTTTGATCTTCAAATCACCATAACTTGAGCTACGGAGCTCCGATTGACGAGCCGTTTGCGGCCACGCGTCGCTCTTCTCATCCTCTACAATTCTATCTAAGTTTTGTGGTAAGTATTCCATTCATCTCTGCCCAGTTTTCGAAATTCTCCACTGTTACACGTTTTTGGGAAGTTAGTATTGAAATCTTGTGATTTTGGGTGTTTAGGGATACTCCAACATGGATTCTAAGTGGGTTCTATCCCTACTTCATATGGGCTGAGGTAAGAAGTGCTCAAACCCTTGTGATTTGTCATTTTTATGAGCCCTAGGTTGATGTATGTATGTGATATTGGTTATGTTAGTGTATTTGGTGATTTTGATGCACAATTGGGAGGTTGGTATTGCTTGTGGAGCTTTGGTGAAGCTTGGAGCTAAGGGTTGGTGGAGACTTCCATAGAAGAGGCTCAATTGATTTGGCTACAAGAGGTACGGTTTAAGTTTCATTTAAGTACCGTGTGGTGTGATGAGAATTCCTAGGCTAGATGCCCCTAGGATTAAGTTTAGATTGTGTAAATGGTTGGTGCTAATATGCATAGTTGGTATGTAATGTGAATTAATGATTGGGTTGAGAATTGTGTGACCTTGTATGCTTGGTGTATTGAAAATTTGATGTATTGGGTAATGAGTATTAATTTGTGGTTTATGCATTTAAATTGTGAAATTGGGCCGGAGGCCGTAAATTTTGGGCCGGAGGCCAGAAAGAGGTAATGGAGGTAAGTTGATGTGTGCATTGTATGATGACACAAGTGATTGGATGAATTTCATATAATGAATATGCGAATGATTGGGTTGATTGTTGAATAATAAGGTTTGAGGAGTTGAAGGGTGAGATTATGTAGATGAAGTATGTTTGGTTTTGGGTGAGAAATATTATGTGATCATATATGTGATTATGATTATTGATGTCTTGATGGTATGATAATGCATGAGAAATATGTATGTTGTGGTATATTATTGAGGAATGATTAAGGTTGATTTGGGGGTGAAACCACGTGATAGTGAGTATGATATTGGTTATGTATAATGATGGTTGATTGGAAATAGTATTGTTGGAAATTGGGATGAGGAAGGATGTATGACATGTTGATATGTTTGTAATTTAGCCATTTGTTTGAAATGGGTAAAGATGGTTATATGGCGGTTTTGTGAATTGTTGTAAGGTGTTAATGTATGAGTTGAGGAGGCTTGATGTTAATTTTGATATATTTTGACTGGTTTCAAAAAGGGTTGAAATTGGCATGTTTTGGTTGATTTTGAAAAGAGTTGAAAATGGCTTGTTTTGAAAATGGCACTTTGTGGTTTTATATGAAAACATGGTTTTTGGACATACTTTGACAGGACATAACTTGGACTACAGATCTCCGTTTTGTGCCAAATCTGTTTAGAAATGTAATTGGATCCGGGATGTCCATGCCGTTCGAAGAACGGGTGAAAAATGATTTAAAATGAGAAAGTTATGTCCGTCGGAAGATTGGGGGTTGAATCTGTGAATTCTGCAGCTTTTAACTTAGAAAATTTTTAGCAGAATGACCCTCCACGCGTAGGCGCACTTGGCGCGTACGCGTCGTTCTTCGAGAAGGCACAATCCACGCGTGCGCGTGGTGTGCGCGTGCGCGTCGATGCGCTGCACCCATTGCCCAGCCATTTTCCCGAGAGTTGTGCCAGAGTTGTGCCAGTCTTGTGCTTGGGGCGCAAGTGTACCCACGCGTACGCGTGGCTGACGCGTACGCGTCGTTGTCTATTTTTTTAATCCGCGCGTCCGCGTGAATGGCGCGTATGCGCCGATGAGTTTTGTGGCCATCCACGCGTGCACGTGGAGTACGCGTACGCGTGGCCCTGTTTTCATGCCAAAGTTGATATTTGAGTTTTAAAAGGCAAATCTCATACTTTTAAGCCTCCGATCTCACCCCTTATGTATTAAATCATTATGATATGCTTAGTAATGAGAAAGGAGCTAGGGGATGTGGTAACTTGCGAGTGAAGCAAGGGGAAAAGTTATGATCAATGGTGATCAACGATGATTATATGAGATATGGAGGATGACGGTAGGAGTACCGTGTATGCCATGAGCCGAAGGGCTATATCTATTGATAAATGGCTGGTTCTTGATTGAACCATGAGCCGGATGGCTGAGTTATTGCCGGGTCACGGCAAAGCCATTATTGATTATGGCTGAGTATAAATGCATATATGATTAATGAATGAATGTGTTGAATGGATAATAATGGAAAATGTTGAAATGTGATGTGTAACCCCGGGTAGTAGGCAGTGGCGTTGTCCACTTGCTCCGGGTATGAGACGGAAAAGGATGTTTATGATAAATGAGTTAATTATGGAGTTTTGAATGAATGTAACTCTGATACCTGGGTAGTAGTAAGGGTTGGGGTTCGTCCCACTTGCTCCAGGTTAATGTTTGAGATTTGATAACAATGAGGATTGATAATTTGAATTGAGATTAAATGAATATATGCTTAAGATACCTGGGCAGTAGCAAGGGTTGTGGTTCGTCCCGCTTGCTCCGGGTCAATGCTTTTGAGATACCTGGGCAGTAGCAAGGGTTGTGGTTCGTCCCGCTTGCTCCGGGTTAATGCTTGAGATACCTGGGCAGTAGCAAGGGTTGTGGTTCGTCCCACTTGCTCCAGGTCAGAGATTGTGACGCCTGGGTAGTAGCGGTAGTAGTGGTGAATCCACTCGCTCCAGGTTGAGCTGTTAAACACCCGCCTGGGTAGTAGCCGCAGTAGTGGTTGTTCCACTGGCTCTGGGCTGAGCGGGTAGTAGTAAGGGGGTTGTAGCTCAAACCTACTTGCTCCGCAAGGGGTGTTTCTGTCCATGGTTAGCTACCAGGACGTGTCGGGTTGGCTATATAACCGACAGATGATATCATCAGCCATAGGGCAGGCATACATCATTTGCATATGTTTGAATTGTTTGGGTTTGCCTATTTGTTTTGGATTTCTATATCATATATGCTATGTTACCTGATTACATGCTACTTGTTCTACTTGTACCTTATTTGTGTATTACTTGTCTGTATTGCTTGTGTTTGTACAACTGAGAGATCCCTCATGATGGTGTTGGTGGATGTTGGGGGCTGTTCTTGATGAGATGAATTGATAATGCGATTGCATAATGATGATGATTTTTTTTGAATGAGATCATTTGAGCCCCCTGGGTGGACGTAGTGATGTGATTTCACTAGCTCCAGGCGAGGGTATGATGTATTGATATAGAGTTGCTGAGGCAGAGCAACTGGTAATGGTTTTGCTTATGATTCTGAGTCTGATTCGTGAAAGAATCAGTGGATTGGGAAAACATGTGTAATATGAACTAGATTTAGTATCCCTTTACGTCAGATGCCTATTTATGGATTAGTGAGAATCTAGGCTGGATATTTGGTGAAAAGGAGTTTAGGAATGCTTAGTGAGTTTTTATTGCAGTGCATTGTATTTATTTGGCACTTTTACCGTACTGGGAACCCATGGGCCCGGGGTTCTCATTCCGTATATATCTCTTATTTTTCAGATACAGGTCCAGGTGCTCAGAAGTGAGCTGTGGTTCGTCTGAGAGACGGCGAAGATATTTATTTCCTCTACTTTGTGTTTTGATTAGAATCTCTCCACCTTTGTTTTGAAAAGATTATATTATGTATTGAACTCTTTTGGAACTTGCCTATAGAGGCTCTTATGTTTCCTTTGGGAGAGATTAGGATATATTGTTGTCAACTACTTTCATACTGTACCCTAGCCGGCCTAAACTTCGCGGGTCGCGACTAGTGGCTATTTACTTATATTATATATATCTATCTGTCATCTATCTCTTAATCTCCTTTATGCCTTGTCCGTGAATCGCTTTCGGCTTCACGTTTAACTTTTCGTTGTCGAAACGTGAGTGATACGTCTTTGCGATTTTATTTCTACTCTTTTCAGGCTTCTCGATTAATACTCCTTTCGAAATTAACTATATTTATATATTAAAAATCCACCTGAGAGTCGTACCACCGTAATATCATTGACTTATGACTCGAGCATAAGGATTTGAATATTAGGGTGTTACAAAATGGGCTAAGGTTATTAGGAGACCACAAAAATTTGTTAGAAGCGAAGAGGATGACGAGGTGGTCGCGTAGCCACAAATAGGTCTTCGTCAGAACTACAATTTGTGAGATATGTGAATTTAAGTGTGAATGTGAATAGTGAATTAGGGCTCTCTTCACTCTCTTCTTCTCTTCGTGACTCCCTCACTTTCTCAATGCAAATGAGTGTGAATTTGCTAAGTGAGGGGGGTTAAGTGTCATGGGCTTGGACCTTAGTGAGAGTTTGATGTAATTCTAGCTCATTGGCCCTATTAAGGCCAAAATCTTTAAGATAAATATTTGAATTTTTATTCTAAATATTTTTTATTATTTTTATAGCTTTATTTTTTTTATATGCAGTACCGGATAGACTTAAATCAGTACAGTTAATTTTAACGCCGATAAATTTTCAAATTATAAATTTTTAAATTTCTCAACCCTTTTCACTCGCTTTTGATTTATCAATTAATTATTCATTATTTATCTTGGTTTTACAACAATTGATGCCTTGGCCTATGTAGGAGAATCTGTGAAAGAGGGTGATCATGTAAATGCAAATTTGCATGATTTAACTGAGAAATATGGACTACTAATAACTTTTATCTTGGCAAGATCTCAAAGTCTTATAGTAGGTGAGTTAGAAGCTTTACTCTTGGATCATGAAAGCATGTTAACAAGGTTTCGAAGATCAGAAGGATTCGTGCAACCTAATGTCACTTAGTATAGTCAACACCAGCAATTTAACCAAAGTCAGTAGATGAGAGTGGATTTTGAGGATGAGGTGGCAGGATGTACAGAGGAAGCAGAAGTTTATGCAATGGAGGAAGAGCAATGCAAGATTAAAATCAATTCTCTTGTTATGGAAGAGGACAGTATGAAAGAGGAAGAGGAAACTACAATGACTCAAGAAATTATGCTAATGCAGGAAGCTACAATGAAGGACACACAACAAAGACATGCTAGTATAGGTATAGTGAGGAGTAATATGATACATAATACAATAAAGCTTACAACAATCAGATATCTCAACCCAAGGCCAACTTTAGCAATGTGCTAGCAACTCCAACAACTATTTAAGATCCAAATTGGTATCTCGATTCAGGTGCCATACATCACATGACATATAATGAGCAGAATTTGATGGAGAAAGAGGAATATGGTGGATTTGAGCAAGTTGTGATAGGCAATGGAACATGTTTGCAAGTCAACTTTGTTGGTAATTCATGCTTTAAGTCTGATTCGAGCTCTAGGTTGTTCTTGATGAGAAAATTATTGCATGTGCTTGAAATCACGATGAATTTTATAAGTGTATATCAATCCTATTGTGATAATAAAGTATTCTTTGAATTCCATGTTGATAGATGTTGTATCAAATCACACGAAACAAAGGAAGTTGTTCTTCGAGGGAGTATTGATTGGGGATTATATAAATTTGTTAATTTCACCATTGTACACACACCAGCAGCCTGTGTCTCTTCATTGAAAAGCATGAATTAGTTTCTCATCTAGCATGCCAGTTTAGGATACCCAAGAAAAAATGTCATGTCCAAAGTACACAACACTTGTAATCTTCCTTTTTCAGTTGATAAACTAAAGTGTCCAGCCTATTGTATTGGAAAATCACACCAATTGTCGTTTCCTGTCTCAAAAACATTGTGCACACAACCTTTAGAACTTGTATACACATATATTTGGGAGGTCCGTCACCCATATTTGACAATATGAAAATTGGTATTTTGTGAATTTCATTGATGCATTCTCAAAATTTACCTGGTTATATCTTATCAAATCTAGAGCTCAATTAAAATTAGTCTTTAATCATTTCTAACAAATGGTTGAATTGCAACTAAACACAAAGTTAAAGATGACACATAGTGACAATGCTACTGAATGCGTTAGTTTGTCAAAGATTTTATAGAAAATAGGTATTTGTCATAGATTCTCTTGTCCTCATGTGCATCAGTAAAATAGCTTAGCAGAGAGAAAACACAAGTATATAGTTAAAATGGGGATAACATTGTTAGCTACCACAACAGCCAAGTTGATTAGTGTTCTACCTACACCAATTCTAAATGGGCAGTCACTTAAAGAGAAGTTGTTTGGAAAGAGGCCTCGTTATGAGAATCTTAGAGTATTTGGGTGTCTACACTTCCCTCATCAAAGACCCTTCAATAAGCACAAGTTGGATTTTATATCATCACCCTGCATATTTCGCTGGCTATGGCACAGCTCAGAAAGGGTATAAATATCTCATTCAACAAGGCAAAATCATTACAACTCCAAATGTAGTTTTCTTTGAAAACAAATTTTCTTTTAGAGAAGAAGCCACGGAAGTACACAAGCTAAGTGATCTAGTTTCTACTCCAGCAGTTCCAATGATTTCGAGAATTCCCCTAATCAACCATGAGGACAGACAACATCAATCAACACCAACAAATTCAGAAGACAATAGACAATAGCATCATCAAAAATTGACTTCCACAATTCATTTTACAAGTCCAACAATTTTAGAAAATAACAGACAACAACAGCAGCAAAATTGAATTCCATAGTGCATTCCACAAGTTAGGCAATTGCAAAAAATAACAAACAACAACAGTAGCAATTGAATTCCACAAGTCCAGCAATTTTAGAATACAACAGATAACAGCAGCAGAAACAATTAAATTCCACAGTTCATTTTTCAAGTCTAGCAATTTTAGAAAACAATAGGCAGCAGTAGCAATTGATGACAAGCAACACAACACAAGCAAGATATGCAACATTTATCAACCAACACTTAAAGCAACATATTCAAAACTGAAGAATCAATCAAACGGCTACATATCAACAAAGACTAGAAGCAGCATCAACAACTCCTATTCTAATACCTATAAATGACATAGAAATTGTCCTACCATCCACTTGATGAAGAAGCACCTTCAGCAACAACAATAGTGAATACACACTCTATGGTCACTAGAAGCAAAGTTGGTGTCTACCCAGTGTGGAGCCAAGAAATGTTCAACAAGCACTTCCCTAGAATGGAAAGCAGCTATGGGCTTAGAGTATGAAGCGTTAATGAAGAACAAAATCTGGGAACTAGTCAGCCTTCCCCCAAATAGAGAAGTAATAGGAAGTAGATGGGTGTTTAGAATTAAATATAATTATGATAATTCACTACAAAAATACAAGGCAAGGTTGGTGGCAAAAGCGTATTTACAAAGGCCAGGCATTGACTTCCCTGAGACATATAGTCCAGTGATTAAATCCACTTCGATCAGATTACCCTTACCAATTGCTCTAGCTAAGTCATGGACAATTAGGCAGTTTGATGTAAACAATACCTTCTTGCATGGAGATTTGGTGGAAGAAATATATATGAAGCAGCTAAAAGGTGATTCTTCATTGGTTTGCAAACTAACCAAGGCACTCTATGGATTGAAGCAAGCTCCCAGGGGATGGTATCACAAGCTGGCCAATGGGTTAGTAGAATTGGGTTCAAAGCAACAAAATCAGATGTATCTGTATTCTTAAGAATGATGAATGAGGTGAAGATGTATGTTGATGATATAATCATCATAGGAGAATCTAAAGTGCATGTTAGAGAAGTAATTGAAAAACTAAATGCAAAATTTGCTCTAAAAAACATGGGAGATCTTCATTACTTTCTTAGGATTCAAGTAGTGTAACACCCTACTACATAGAACTTTATGATTAAGTCGTAGAACAAAGGTAGTGTGGTGTTACGGACCTCTAATCAGAAAATACATACGTATAGTAGTGGAAAAATATAATATACTAGGAGCCTTGAAAAATGGGTAAAGCAAAATTGTAAAATAAAAAAACGCAACACTCAGAGAACGGAATTACTTGCGTGCTAAGAAACCTAAAGGTTATTGATATGAATAAGCGAAAGAGCGAATAGAGAGGCAAGCATACAACATAACTAGCTCCTGACTCAGCCTGTGAAACCAAGGCTGGCCAGAGAATATTTACATACATATACAAGTATCCCAAAACACCCAAGATATAGAAATAAGGCCCTAACTCTCCTTTAACCTCTATGAGGAATAAAATAATCAAGTTTCTTAGAGAGAAAGCTAAGTAGCTAAGTACATATATACATAAACTGATAATCCAAAAGAACCCAGGGACTACTCCGCTTCAGGAATCCAGACGCCTAGCGAGGAGCCTCTCGACTTGCATCTAAAAATAATAACACAGTATGGGGTGAGAACCGGAGGTTCTCAGCATGGTAAAGGTGCCACGCATATAACATATAAGGTCCTAGGAATGCCAGAGGCAATCCTAGAACTCCAATATACATTTATAAAACTTAAACTCTAAAAAGAAGCCATAAAAGGGCGTAGGTGACCTAAAAGGTTCTAAACTTACCTACTCTAATCCTAACATTAACCCCAAACCGGTCCACCCTTCCTCTGCTCCTCCATCACCAGTGATTCAGCAGAGACAAACAACCAAACAATTTAACGCACAAGTAAAAAACAGATGGTAAAAGAAGGAAATATAACAGGTGGCATAAAATATATTCAGTTAGGGAATCCCAACTAATGCATAGCAGACAAAACAAACAAATGCACATGATGTATGCCTGTCCTATGGCTGATGAGGCTCATCTGTCGGTTATCCAGCCAACCCGACAAGTCCGAAAACCTTAGACTGTCCCTTGTCGCGCATCGCCATGAGTTTATGTATAGATTTCTCATTCATTCATCATTTATACAATCATTCATTCATTTATATATCACTCAATGAAGGATATCCATTCCCGGATATTTATATGTGCCTGGTCACCCTTACGACGTAGGGTCAACAGAGTATCGAGTTTCAACCTGGAACACGTGGTGGCAAGCCATGGTTCTGTTACCCAGGGAAACTCGTATCTCAGATATCATTAATTCGTAAGCTGTTTAATATTCATAATCATTATATAATCATTCATCATAGCCATGGCATCATAACTTCATTTAACATCTACATCTTTTTCTTATACTCATCATGTTTACCCCTTTCTTCATCCCCAAGTTACCTTATTTTCCTAGCTTCAACTAGCTACTAGACTTAGTATTATACTTTATGACTAAAAGGATGAAAATAGAGGTTTAAAAGTCTAAAATCTGGTTTAAAACACAAAAATCCAGTTTTGCAGGAATCAGGGGCCACGCGTACATGTGGAAGTATAAAAAGGCAGCTCGCCCGCGCATTCCCTTACCATGCGTACGCATAGGTGAGAACATCATGTCACGCGTACGCGTGGACCATGTGTACGCGTGTATGGGGCTACTCGCGCATGCGCAGTTTAAAATTCCATGCCACGCGTACGTGTGGGCCACGCGTATGCGTTGACGTACGTTCTTAAAAAAACACTAGATCACCCAGAAAGCTGCATAAACCTGTAGTATTCACCTGTATAATACATAATTCACACCAAAACTTTCGACATGCATAACTTAATCGTTTTAAATCGTTTTTCTTCCATTTTTTGAATGGCATAAACTTGACAAACCTAATTTTCATTTAAAGCAAGTTGGAAACAAATTGAGGATTCGGAAGCCAAGTTATGCCTCGCCGAAGTTCGACCAAAAACCAACTTTTTGCAAACTTTTAAAACCTCAATTTCAACCATGAAAAATCTTATGCCAATAATCATCAAACCTGCACTTTCCAACACTTCTTCATTAACACATCAACCACCATAACAATTATCTCCCATGCCAACAATAATGCTCATACATTTCCTCAAAATCCACCATTCAAGCTATAAGTCACAACTTTAACATTTATTTGCTTATATCCTCAATTCATTAACAACAATCCATTAATCATCATTAACCAACCAACAAGCAACAAACCACAATAATTCATCATCATACATTAGCAACATCATTAACTCATCATCATTAATTCTAATAAACTCATATTCGTCATCATACATTAGCAACATCATTAACTCATGATCATTAATTCCAACACCAACATCCACATCAAACCAAAACCCAACCTTGTTCAAGATGTATCAATAAAGCACTAAGCCATTCACATATTCAAACATTCATTCTAGTCCTACGGTTATCTAGCCTAAGTTTTCACAGAGCATTACATATTAAATGCGCAAAACCTAAACCATACCTTGATCGATTACCACGTTTGGTCCAAGGCAGCCACTCAAGCCACACACATAGCCTCACAAGTTTTTAAAAAATACCCAAAACCTCAGCGTCAATCCTCCACCAAGCCACCAAATGTCCACAATTCAATTTCAATGCATATATATATATACTTAGTTCACACCTATTACACATGTATACCTCAAAATTCAGAATTCACATAATAAAATCAAGAATTGCCTAAGGTTAGGTGATCCTTACCGTCCCCACAAACAAAACAACTCAAGCCCGACAAGCTCCGCAAGCTAAATCGAACCTAGAATACCAAATTCGACAAAATCTCATTACAAGGGCTCAATTTCGAAAATCAAAAGGGGGTAGAGAACCTGAGATGGGATTGTAGCTTACCCGTGAAATTGATTTGATAGAAACATAGAGCTCGATGCGCTGGATGCGTGGCCGCAAATGGTGCGGCCATCGGAGCTCGAACGGAGGAGTTATGGTGGTTTATGGTGATGGTGAGGGTTAGGAAGCTCTCCTCTCCCCCATTGCTGTTCAGCGTGTTTTGTTTCTGAATGGGGAAGGAGATGGCTTCTGCCTATTTAAGTGACTGGGTCCGGTTGGACCCACAGGCCTGGTTCAACTGGTTCGGCCCATTCGGCCCAATTTTGGGCCAAATTTTTCGAAATTATTGTCAAAATTCTCATTTTGAAGAGATCTACCCTATTTTAATATGAGATTTATATTTTTAATTTTTCTAATTAAAATTTAATTTGTTGACTAATTATTTGCTAATTTTAGCGGGGTTTACATCCTACCCACTTAATTAAGAATTTTGTCCTCAAAATTCAGAGTTAGTTAAATCATTGCCTATAGTGACTCAGATTAGGCCAAGGATCTTGATGATAGAAAATCCACAAGTGGACAGTGTGTGTTTTTTGGATCAAATATGGTTTCGTGGGCTTCAAGAAAGCAGACAGTAGTGGCAAGATCAAGCACAGAAGCTAAATACAAGAGTTACAGTATGACAGACTTAGTAGTTGAGCTAATTTGGATGAAGAACTTAATCGTTGAGTTACAGTTTCCACTAAAAGAGACACTCCTGGTCTACTGTGATAAATTGAGTATAGTTCTGCTTGCTGCCAACCCAATTTTATATTCTAAATCCAATCACTTTGAAATAGATATTCATTTTTTTAGAGATCATGTGAATAACAAAGATGTCAAGGTGAGTCACATTGCAGGAGCTATGCAAGTATTTGACATTCTAACAAAGATAGTGCCTTTTGATAGTTTTCTCAGCTTCAGAACTAAACTAAGTATTAAAAAACTTGATATTGCAATTGAAGAAATAAGAAATAGTGAAGACAAAAAGCAGTGAAGGAAAAAACATCATAGAAAAGAGGAAAAGTAAGTAAAGGTGATGATAGATGATGATTGTTGTTTGAGTGATCAATGATTGCTATAACATTAATTGGAATTTGGGTTTCTTCAAAGGACTAGAAGAAAAAGAAAGCAGAGACAATGATAGGAGTGCTCAAGGTCAATGCCTTGGGATTCAAGTTATTGATGTCAACTGAATCTATTAGAGTGCAGTAGCAGCTAGTTTTTTTTGGGTTTGTGAGAGTTAGTTAGTTGCAGCACTTTCTATTTATAGGTTATTAAGAGTTAGTTAGATGTTAAAAAATTAGAAGAGGAATAGACTTGAAACTGAAAAAGGGTAGTTATAGATTGAGGGTTAGAGAGAAGGAGTCAGAGCCTAGGAAATATAAAAGGGAGAATGTATGTGAATATTAATTTTCCAAGGAAAAAGTAAACCAAAAACATGCTTCTCTAATTTTCCTTCATATGCTAACTACAGAATCATCTTTCATCATCAGATTTCAACATGGTATCATGAGCCAAGAAATCTTCTATGATTTCAAGCATGTAATCATCAAACTCTTGAGAAAGATCTACTCTCTTTGTGTCTGGAATTATTGGAAAGTTTTCAATCGCAAAAGATCTACTCTTCTTGGTCACCGAACGCCAACCCTTACCAGTGCCCTCACACTACAAGAATTTTATAAATTAGCGACGAACTTTTGCGAGAAATATTTTTTGTCACTAATCCGTCACTAACTTGCGAGGAATTAGTGACACACGAACAACAAAATTAATAAGCGGTAACAAAATATCCGAATTTGAGAAAAGCGACTGATTAGCAAGAGATTCACATGTAAGTTTGTTTCTCGCAGATTGACTTTTTTAGCTAAAAAAAGAGCGGAAAAAATTTTCTCGCTAATTTGCACAAATTAATTAGCAAGTGGCAATGTTCTAGCAAATCAGTCACATAGCAATTCAATTGAATAAAAGTAAAGTAGTGAGTGATATTATTGTCACTATTCTGTCGCAAGTGTTTGATATACAATTAGCGAGAAACAATTCACACACTAGTTTGTCGCTAAATAAACTTTGTGTGAAAAGGCTAATTAGTGAGGAACAATGTTACTAGCTAATCCGTCACAAAGACTTGAAATGCATTTTGCGATGGATAAATTCCTAGCTAATTTGTCATCAAAGTTTTTATTTTTAGCGAGCAACTAGTTTCTCGCTAATTTGTCGCATAATATAGTAAAAATTCAAAATTAGGGTGGCGACAGAAAACCGTTGTCACTAACTCGTCGCAATGGATAAATTATTCAGCTAGGAAAGTGTTCCTTGCTAATTAGTCGCTAAAGTGGAAATACGGATATTGAGTGCCTAGGACCTAAGTAGCTAGAAATTTGCGCCTGTTTAACAACTGACACACTTCATTCGCTGATTTTAAGTCGCTGATTAACATGCGAAATACATTTGTCGCTAAGTTATCGCAAGTTTAATTTAGCGAGTGACTTGGCAACAGTAATATTGTCGCAAAGTAAAAGTTATATCCTACCTAATTTGTAGCAAATTACTCGCTAATTTCGTTGAAATCCGTCGCAGAGGTATAACAAATCCAAAGCTCACAAAGAAAATGTTAGAAGTAACTGGTCGCAGTTGAGTCACTAATAAAAAATTTATTTAGTGAGAAATTAGCGACTGCTTAACAACTGATAGATTTTTCTCACTTATTTCATGTTGCTACTAATTTGTGAAAAAATACGTTAGTCCTTATTCTGTCACTATTTTAACTAGCGGCTCACGTGTCTATTCAGCCGCTTTTCTATTGAGTTTAAGAAATTAAATTTTTATTTTTATTTTTAAAATTATAAATTTAATATTAATACTTAAAAAGAAATTATAAAAAATAAAATAACTTAAGTTATTTAATACGTAAAATGTATAAAATAAATAAATTTAATTTAAAAAACAAGATTAAAAAAAATTTGTTGTTATTATGTATAACAAAGTTAATATAAACACTTACTAATATTATATAAAGATTAGTTATGTGTAAATATTATTAAATTTATTTATTTTCTCAATCATGTATAATTAGAAGCAAATTTAAAAATTTATATTCAAATCATTCTTTATCTCCATCAATAATTCTAATAGATACAAAAATGTATTTTAAAAAATCTTATCCTGAACATCTTTAATTTTCTTTAATTTTATTATTTTTTAAAATTATTAAATTTTATTTTTATTATATCATCTCATCATATTATACACTATTCTTTTCTCTTATCATTTTTTATACATATATTACTATTATTGTCTCTGATTAATATAACTGCCATCTTAATAATTGGTCAAAAATATAATTATCACTTAATTTTCTTTCCTTCTTTTTACAGTTATCTTTTTTTTTTTTACACATAACTTCTATTTTTGTTGTCTTCTTCCTTATTCTATTGAGTATATGAAGTATTTTTTTCTATCTTTCTTATACTTAATGAAAAAAATAATGATAGACATGTGTATGGAGAATGCTAAAAAATAATAAAATTAAAAATTAAAAAATTTGAAAGAATAATGAAACTAAAGATGATTTAAGATATTAAATATAAAATTAAAAAAAAATTAACAACTAAAATTATACGAAAAAAAGAATTCTTTAAATTTAAATTTTTATATCTACTTTAAATTTTTATACCTGAGACTAGAGAATGTGAATTTGTGTTTGAATTAATTTGGAGAATGGTAGAAAGCGGGTGTGAGGTTGGTTGGTATTGAAAGAGCGTATATGTAGACCTGAAGGCGAATTTTCGAGGACGAAAATTTCTATTAGGGGGATAGGATGTAAAACCCGAGAAATTAGTAAATGATTAGTCAATAAATCAATTATTAATCTAAGAAATTAGAAAATAAAATTTTATAGTTTAATGAGGTAGAACTAATTAAAACAAAAAATTTGATACTAATTTTAAAAGATTTAGCCCAAAATTGGACCAAACAGGTCCAACTGGACAAACTGGGCCCGTATTGGGCCCAAGACCCAAACCCACATACCCAACTCCCATATAAATGCAAACTTTCAGCTTTTTCCCCTTCCTATTTTCAATTTCACTCTGCTGGGAAGAGAAGCTTTGCTTCAAACCCTAAATCCTTTTTTACTTCAAAAATCCAATCCTTCATAACTTTTAATTCGGAGCTCCGATTGACGAGTCATCAGCGACTACGCATTCGCCTTGGAATTTTCTAGAAAATTCAGTGAGCAATTTGGTAAGGACTTTGCGTTTTCTTACCCAAATCTTCTCCATTCAGTTTTGATATTTGGGGTTTTGGGTATTGAAGAATTATATGATTTTGATGGTTTAGGTAAAGTCTAGCAGCGGGTAATCACTGAATTTTTTCCCGTTTAACTTGTGGGGAAGGTAAAAATTTGTTGAACTCTAATGAATTATTAAACTAGTGAATCTTATGTTGATTATTGTGATATTACATGAATTAGATTGTGTTTATTGTTAATTTGGAGCTCAATTGGTGGTTTGGGATGAAGTTCCAGCATTGGAGCTTGAAGCTTGTAGAATGGGGGAAATTTGAAGTGTTATTGGCTTAAGGGAGGAACCGGCCAATGTATGGTTTAGGTTTCTTGTATTTAATATATAATTTTCTGTGAAAACTTAGGCTAGGTGACCATAGGATAGGTTGGAACGTATGAGTGTATTTAATGTTTAGTAACTTTGACAAGAATTGTGATATGGATTTGGTGTTTGTTGAAGAAGTGTTAAGTGATATATTGTGAGTTTAATGTTGGTTGGATAAGTGTTTAGTGATAAGTTGATACATGATATCATTGAATTGAGAAATGGTAGGATGAGGAGATTGTAGTTTGTTTTGGATATGGAAATAGCATGTTGAATGATGTGTTGATGATAGTTGGCAAGTTGATGGTAATGGAATTGTATAGGAGATGGATTATAGATGATCATGTTGATATAAGTGAAGTTAAAGCATTAAAATTGTTGAAAATTGAAGTTTAATAGGTGATGGTTGGATGTGGAGTGATATTGCTATGATATTGTATGGGTTTGGTGCTGATTTTGAATGTTGTAGGTTGGTTTTTGAAAGGAACTTGCAAAGAATTGAGGTTTGAGGTTTTGTGTCAAAAATTAGTTTTTGGTCGAACTTCGGCAAGCCATAACTTGGTTTCTGAACCCCCAAATTATTTCAAACTTATTTCAAATGAAAATTAGGTCCGTGAAGTTTACGCCGTTCGAAGAATAGAAGGAAATGATTTAAAACGAAAAAGTTATACGCGCCGAAAGTTTGGGATTTAAAATAGCAATTCTGCAGCTTTTCAGACTTAGTTAAATTTTTGGAAAAACGCATGTCCACGCGTACGCGTGGCCCACACGTACGCGTGACATGAAACTTTTGCGTATGCATATACCCCCTTCGTGGACAAACGCTGATGCCTGGTTTGCATGCGTATGCGTAATCAGGGGATGCGTACACGTCTTGGCCTAAATGCATATCGACTCGTACGCGTGACCCACGCGTACGGATGGCCATGTTTTCAGCAAAAAAGATTTTGTATTTTAAAACTCAAACTCGGAGCTCTAGATTTTTATTTTCATTTTTTTAGTCTAAATATTTTTAGTAGGCCTAGTCATAGGATGAAATTAGAAAATTGTGGTAACTTGAAGGTGAAAAAAGATTTGTTTAAAAGGTAATAAGTGATTAGAGGAGATAGTATTTGATCGATAAATATGATGAAAATGATATAAGAGGTAATTGAGAGAGTAAAGTGACATTAATAATAATGAGATGAGACATTAATCCTAATGATGTTAAATAATTGAGAATGATGAGATGAGACATGAATCACTGTGAGATTGGAAATGATAAATTGTAAGAAATGATTGAATTACTTGAACTTGGGGCGTTGCCCTCCCCATGTCAGCCGGGATTTTTTTCGTGGTTATTATTGAGCTTGGGCCATTGTTTCCCCCATGTCAGCCTGGGATTCGTCCCATGGATAACATTCAACTTGGGGTATTGTCTTTTCCATGTTAGCTTGGGGTATTGTTTTCCCCATGTCAGCTTGGGGTGTTGTCTCTTCTCTTCATGTCAGCTTGGGATTCTTCCCATGGATATTATTGAGCTTGGGGGCATTCTCTTCCCATGTCAGCTTGGGAATTCTCACCATGGTGTATTTTCGAGCTTGAGAACATGTCGGGATGGCTACGTAACTGACAGTTGATATCAACGGCCATAGGACAGGCATGCATCATATGCATATGTATGTATGGCTTGTTTGTGCATTAATTGAGATTGCCAAATTGATTATAATATGCTAATTGTCATAATTGATATCTATATTATCTATATTCTACCTGTGCTTACTTTGTCTGTTTGTTTGTCCTTGTATTTACCGGAGATAGAGGAGCAGAGGAAAGACAGAGAGATTGAGAATTTTATTTAAGTTCCAGTTTGGTTTAAGGAATTGATTTAGTTTAGAAAGCCTTAGAGAACCACCCTGATTTATGATTTCTGTTTAGTTCTTTAAGTTTTATAATCTGAGTGTCGGCGTTCTAGGATTGCCTCTGGCATTCTCAGGACCTTATATATTATGTGCGTGGCACCTTTACCATGTTGAGAACCTTCGGTTCTCACCCCATATTGTGTTGTTATTTTCATATGTAGGTCGAGAGGCACCTCGCTAGGCATCTGGATTTCTAAAGCGGAGCAGTTTCTGGGTTCTTTTGTTATGTAGCTTATGTAAATATGTAGTTTATTTTGTTCCTCTTAGAGGTTAAAGGAGAGCTAGGGTTTTACCTATGTATCTGGGATTTTTGGTATATGTATATATGTATGTAAATATTCTCCGACCAGTCCTGACTTCGCAGGCTGAGTTAGGAGTTAGTTATTTTGTATCCTTGAATCTCTATTCTCATTTTCTTTCTATTTATACTTATTATCTATATATTTCTTAGCACGCAAGTTATCTCGTTTCCTGAGCGTTGCGCTTTTATTTTGCAATTTTGTTTTACCCGTTTTTCAAAACTCCTAGTTAAATATTTCTTTCACTATTATATATATATATATACTTTTAGAGATCGTAATACCTTACTATCTCAGTCTTATGACTTAAGCATAAGACTAAGTGTGGTAGGGTGTTACATTGTTAAGAGATGAGGAATTATTAACGTGACGGAGATTTTGTTTAAGTAATGTGATTTAAAGAAAGGGTTTTACACGACTTTAGGTAAGAGTTAAGAAGGATTTCAAGGGTTTAATAAAGAAAACTGATTCGGGTCATGAGTTAACTATTTGTATATTATTTTGTATATTTTTACGAAATTCGCTATCCCTACTGAGAACCTGCGAGGACGGCGTTCTCAACCCCTACAGATCTTCTATTTCAGCGACAGGCTTGGGAATCCTTGGCGCGGAGCCGCGACTGAGCATCGGAGCTTTGTGTGTGTGTGTGTATATATATATATATATATATATATATATATATATATATATATATATATATATATATATATATATATATATATATATATATATATATATATATGTATGTATGTATGTATGTATTTTCTGTAGTTAGTTTAGTCTTAAATTTTCTCCTCATCATTTATTGTCTTTGATTTTTAGAGGGGTAGGACTTGTATTTGAGAGTTTTAAAGTAGAGACCTTTTATTTTCTTAATTAGAGTTTCGGTTCGTATTCACGAAGTTTTAATATTAAATAAACGTAGTATATAAATAAAGGAATAGATGTAAGTAGCACTCGAACTTTTAGTGCAATCATGAGATGCTAAAAGTTAGGGTATTGCATATACATACTGTCAGAACAAAGTAGACCGTAATTTTAAAAAATTTATATTTCCATAGTGTTAGTACAAGTAAAAATACTAATTTTTATTAAATGTTATTAAATCTTTAGAAGAATATTAATAAAATTTTTTAGTAATATAAAATATATTGAATATTTATTAAAATGTTACTAATATACATAAATAATATTTTAATATCATTCGGTAATATTTTTTAAATATTTGAAAAAATCAAATATGTAATAGTGACAACTCATTTCAGTTGTCCTAGGTTTCTATTTTCAGCTTTTCTTGTTTAATTTTGTAAGGTTAGAAGGGTTTTGCTAATATTTATACTAAAAAGTATATGTTAAGGTTATTATGTTAGTGATAATCTTTTTAATAAATGCATAATAAACAGATAAAATACTTAGATTTTTTGTATTTTTAATAATTATTTATTTATAATCTTAATATGTGTTTCAAATAAAAAGTTTAAAAACACATATTAGCTAAACTAAAGTTAAAATTAGTTTAACACTAAATAAAATTAAATTTAAAGAAGTTTATTTTTTTTTAAGGAAGACATTTGGTTCCAAAGTGTAACAATTTGCTGGGTTTTTCTTTCTTTTGATCATTATTTCTATTTGCTGGTGTTTTGAATTCGAACAATGTGAGAATGAAAATTTATTAAAAAAAACATTATCAATTTGCTAGGAAGATAAAGAAAAAATAACCATCATAATATGTGATTAATTGATGTACAAAGACTCTAAATTTGTATATATTATTACACAATTACATTTATTTTTAAAGAATAAATGATATTTTGTCATACGGAGAGCATCTATCATAGGTATAACTTTAGTTTCAGGCTATCATAGATACAAATATAAGCGTTTTCATCTATCATGAATACAAATGGTCATTTATTCTATTTTTAAATATTTTTTTATCTTTATTATTACTTCAATTAATTCTAATAATTAAATTATTAATCGAGGATGATAAAATATATTTTGGTGAATTATAATATAGAAATTGTATCTTGGCTTATCTGTTAAATAATATTCTAAATACTATTACATTGAAAAATAATCTAATATCAACTCATGTATATCTGCTTCTTCCCTTACTTTGGCATTCATTCATGCATCTAATTATAGTAAGAATCCATAAAATGGCAATTGGCATTAATCTATATGCAGTCAAAATAGGAGTACCTAGCTAGTGCTAGTTAGCAAGTGGTACATTAGATAATTACAATTTGGTATTTTGGTAATGATCTATGTTTAAAATTATGCTCACGTGTGCACTCGCTTAATTAATAAATTTTTATGCTAATATAATATTGGCTATGGTTCAGGGATACATTTTACATCATCAATGGATAGTTTTGGCTAATTGACAGGGAAGCATATGAATAAGATAATGATAACATTACTAAGTGATCCTAATAACAAGATTTGACTAATTAATCATCATTAGATCCTCTAGCGTATTAAGATGTGTGCCTAATAATAATAGCAATAACAATTCAGGTGATAATTGTATTCTTTGGACATGTTCAATTCATTGTATCTGTTCGTTTAATTTATGATAAGGATTTAGTGTTATTATTGCTACCACTTGCAAATGGAAAAAATCTTCTAAAGTGATAGTGAGGATTGATAAAATAAGAAATGAAAAAATTAATTATCATTTTTGTAATTTTTATCACAAATTCTGTTATCCTGATTCGGTTATTAGATTTTTATTTTCTTTTATTTTATCATTTTTTTTGAAAGAGTATAAAAATATATGAATTGGATCAAAATAAGTTTAATTAGATCTAGACAGAGTATAAATATTTTATTAAATCTATTTTAAAGAAATAAATCTGACATAAAATAAATAAGATTAAACATGATCGAATCGATATAAAATTAGTATATATAATTTATAAATTTTGTATAATAAGTTAATAAAATTTTATTTTTAAAGATTAAATTTAACAAAGTATATTGAGAGAAAAAAGTAGACTGAGAATGAACTTAATTGAATGAAACTAATGAAAGCTATCTTAGAGTAATATTGATACATGAGGAGCTATACATAGTATAAGCTCTTAACATAATACAGAATTGACAACTAAATTCTGTTAGTTGACTATTCCAGGAAACTACTTCAAGATAACAATGTAATAATATATATACACAAAATTTGAAATGGATAAAGAAAACATAAGAAATTAGCTGGTTATTACTTTCAGGCATAAACTCATTGATCATGAGATCGTACTTACCATTATTAATGGTTTTAAATTTTGTACATTTACAGTTGGCACATGGCCCCTAACCTTTCTCACCCTTAAAGAAATCATGTCTTCTACTCTTGCAAGTATTTAAGAATTTGTTAAGGTCATCCAAAAATGACAATTTTAAACTCCTTATTTATATCCACTTTGTCATAGATCCAAGATTTATTTTAAGCTATTTACGTCACAATTTCTCTTATTTTATATAGTAAATATTATAGTATCTATCACATTTTGTCTAACTTATTAAAAAAAATAAATAAATATTATTTAATAAATTTTAAATATTTTATTATTTATTTTTTAAAATAAGTTAAATACCAGAATAAAAAATATTATAAAATTTATCATCCTATATTTATCAAAATATTTTTGTTTAATTTTTATTGCCTTTCATATAATTTAAAAAAAATTGACAGAATCTCAACTAAAATTAAAAGATTTCAAATTCTCAAATTTCATATCAGTGTGCATCTCAAATTTTTTACATAACATCAACCAATATAAACAAGCATCATACAATTTATAATTATATTTGTTAACTCTAATTATCATTATAAAAAAATAGAACATTTATAATAAAAAAATTTATTATAAAACGTTTCAATATTTTTTAATAATAAGTTTTTTTTATTATAAATTATGTTGACTTTTGTAAAATTCGGTCAAATTGTAATTAATTAAATAATAAATTAAATAGGAATGGATATGGTTAGAAAATCTAGTAATCAGAATTTGATAATTTAAATATAATATTTGAACTCAGAGGATTTTTCTGAGTCGGAAAATATAATATTTTACGTAAAATGTGCACTAGAATTTTGACCGGCACTACCGGCTAAGATTTGTTTGGTACTGCAGCTGAGAAAAAATTGACTATAAGTAAATAAGCTAAGGAATTAGGATTTATAATTAAGACAGGTAGAAATATTTAAAATACGATTCAAAACTCTAATTTTAAAGGTTTTGGCCCAAAATTGGGCCAACGGATTAAACCCAGTGAACCGGGGCCAAGTGGGCCCAAGACCAACATATGCAAACATTAGTTATAAGCATTTCAGCACATTTATCCTAAAAATAAGAGGGAGGGGCGGATAGAGAGAAGAGGAAAAGAAAACCTAGCTTTTCAAACTTCAAATCACTGTAACTTTGGATTCGGAACTCTGATTGATGAGCCATTTACGGCCACACGTCGCTCTTCTCATCCTCTTCGATTCTATCTAAGTTATGTAGTAAGTATTCCATTGTCCTTTGCCCAGTTTTTATTTTTCCCTTTACATTCGAATTTAGTTTGTATTTTGAGGAAATCTTGTGATTTTGGTTGTTTAGAAGTGAGCCGTGGTTCATCTGAGAGATGGCGAAGATCTTTATATTCTCTATTTTATATTTTTGCTTAGAATCTCTCCACCTTTATTTTGAAAAGCTTATATTATGTATTGAACTCCTTTGAAGTTGCCTATAGAGGCTCTTATATTGCTTTTGGGAGAGATTAGGAGATACTATTGTCAACTACTGTAATAATGTACCTTAGCTGGCCTAAACTTCGCGGGTCGTGACTAGTAGCTATTTACTTATGTTATATGTCTATATACTATCTTTCTCTTATTATCCTTAATGCCTTTATCTGTATAACGCTTTCGACTTCACGCTTTAATTTTTTGTTGTCGATGTGTGAGTGATATGACTTCGCGATTTTATTTTTACTGTTTTCAAACTTCTCGATTAATACTCCTTTTAATTACCCTTATAATTATGTATTAGGGATCCCCCTTGAGAGTCGTACCACCTTATTATCATTAACTTATGACTCAAGCATAAGGATTTGAATATTATGGTGTTACATTATGGTATCAGAGCAATTCGTCCTCGTGAGTCTGAGGGATGGAATTGCTTATGCTTCAATGCATACTCTGAGTCTGTGCATGTGCTAGTTAGGGTATCTAACCGATACATCTAGCATGAAGTCCATGAGTGTACCTTTGGTAATTTGAAGCACTTAACTTGAGATATTGAGTCTGATCACCTCGATATCGCTTGGCTAGTGTGTACAAGACCCGAAAGGTGTCTCATGGACATGAATGGAGTAACCGAAAAGAGGAATTTTCAAGAACGAACTGGTGAGAGAATGCCGTGATAGGAATCTTAGCAGTGGTATATATAAGAATGATGTGTTGATTTTGAATTGATGAGTGGAACACTTGGAGGTGTATAGTTGCTTGAATGATTTGTTTAATTATGCTTGAGTTGATTGGAATATGATGATTTAGAGTAGAAAGGACTTGTAATTGACGTTGGAATAGTTGGATTTGAATGGGAATGAAAGTTTGTGAAAATTGAGCACTTGTGTAGAAATTGGAGGATGACAAATTTTTAGGCAGCAAATATTATAGGTTTTGAACGATTAGGTAATGTGAGTATGGGGATCAAGGATTTTTAAGAGGACGTGATTGAGTCTCACGATGAGCGTAAGCATTATTTCTGTCGGGTTGAAAAAACTTAGAAGTGGGCATAGGTTTTGTGATTCGATAGGGGGAATATGACATGGATTCATGATTGGATTCTTTGTGGTTAATAATCAGAGTGACACAACGGAAACTTGCTGGAGCATTAACATAGTATGGTAATAATAAGGAATAGTAGGGTATGATTAGAAATGCTTTATACTTTGAGTACTTAAAAGGTTAGTGAACTAATGCAGATAATAATTCTAGATAATTGGGATAAATTGTGGCCATGAACTTTGATGGTTCTGAAATGGATGAGGAAATGATTGTTGATGCGTAATTGGATTTAGATGATGAGTGAGTGCAAGTTGTCGTGTTTGAGAGATGAGTACTATGATATTTGGTCATGGTGCCCTTGGATTTAGATTGAGATTTATAATGATTGGTTTTGAAAGACGAATTTAAAAATCATTAAATTGAAATGCTGATGTTGTACTGAGATTGGTTTGAGGGGACCCGTGACGGGTGGCAAACTCTAGTTTTTAGGGGAGGTGCTATCGAAATTTTTCCAAGAATTTGAAGGAGTGTTGGTTATGGTTTTGAAAACAATTCTTGATTTGAGTAACTTTAACAAAAGAGATGTGTTTCGAATGCTTTTATAGATTATTAAAGAAAATTGAATTCTTTTGATTTTTTTAACTTGTTATTTCAAACTCATTTGATTTCTAAAAACGAAGAGAGTTTTGATTAATTAGTCAATGACTTTCAAATAGCAATTTATATATAAATTCGAGGGTTTGGGAATAAGAAAGTAAGTCTGGAGGTTATGCTTGGAGTTGAGCTGTAATTAGTGGTAATTAGCTTGACAGAGAGAGAGGATGGTAATGGAGTATGATTAATGTATAGTGATGATTTTTGGTTGATTATAGTGATGTTGGATGATGACTATGATTAATGATGATGGTGATATTATTGATGACATGATTTGAGATTTAATAACATGTGAGTTGATAAGATGATAAAAGTAAGGAACGAGGCTGTTGGTCAGCGTTGAACGAATGATCGAAATCCTCGAAGATAAAGGAATCAGAGCGTGACAGTGGAAGCGCACTGAGTAAAAAGACCTTGGGACTACCATGCGTTAGATATAAAGGCAGACTACGCTTATGTACTCGTGGTGGTGGATGTAACACCCTACCATACAGAGACTTATGCTTAAGTCATAATTCAGAGATGGCAAGGTATTACGACCTCTAAAATAAAAATTTAGTACGTATAGTAGTATGAATGATTGATTATAACTAGGAGCCTATGTAGAAAAAGGGGTAAACAAAAAACCGCAACTCAAAAGCGCATCACTCTGATCGATAACGTAACGAACAAGGATAAACCAACGCGAGATTGTATATATACAAAGGAGTGTCAAAAACAGGAATATCAAGACTCAAAATCCGGCTGCGAAGATAACCGGTCCGAGCATAGCAATATATACATATGATAAAATAAGGAAAACCCCAAAGGAAACCCAAAGGGACACAAATACATAAAACCTATTCTCCAAAATCTCCCAAAAGAGGAGTTATCACAGTTTGTATTATTTAATGGAGATAAAAGTATCTAAGCGAAACATATAAACCAAAACATAGTCCCGAGAACAAAGGGTCTTCGCAAATCTAGAAGTCTCCAGCATGCCTCAGCGGGAAACCTCACGTCCTACATCTGAAAACCACAAAATCCGCATGGGTGAGAACCAGAGGTCCCCAGCATGGTAACAGCTTCCACATATATAATACATAATAATAGAGGAAAGCCAAAGGCAATCCTAGAACTTCCTCCAGATAATATCAGAGCTTATAAACAAGCTAAACCATATAAGGGCATCTGACTAAAGATTCTTCAGTCTAACTAATACTTCCCTTTCCAATTCCTTCAAACCTCCCAACCACCAGCAGGAGTATATTATAGCAAACACAGTTATATCAGACAAAGAATATACAAATAGGAGTAGTTAAGACATTTAGACAATTAGCAAGTAATATGCAGTAGAATAGGCAATCTCAAACAATTCACATAGTATGCATATGATGAATGCTTGTCCCTAGTGGCCGATGATATCATCTTGTCGGTTATAGAGCCAACCCGACAAGTCCTGGTCGCTAACCATTGGACTGTCCCTCTGTCGCGCATCCCCAACTCGAGTTATACTCGTTATAAACTTGATCATAAACATGATCCATATCCATCACCCTCACTGGTGAATATTTCGGGGGCGAGCTCATCCGGGTCTTTCACAGTGCCCGGCCACACTTACGACATAGGGTCAACAGAGTCTTGAGCCTCCACCTGGAGTACGTGGTGGCTAGCCACTGCTTTCTCCCAGGGATCTCGTGCCTCTGATAGTGGAAGTGCAAATCTCAATTATCAATAATTCAGCATAAACATGCATGAATTCTCATCCATGGATCAACATCCATATCAGCCATCCGGCTCACGGTTCAGTCCAGAACCAGCCAATATTCATATTATACACCACCTTTCTGGCTCACGGTTAAATCTATAACCAGCCATCCGGCTCACGGTTAAATCCATAACCAGCCGTTTCATTAACAATTATAGCCTTTCGGCCCATGGCATAACAAGCACTTCCACCACCATCCTCCGCATCTCACAAAATCATCTTGATCCTCATTGATCATTCATTTTTCCCTTGCTTCACTCGCAAGTTACCTCATTCACTAGTCCCTTTTTAATAGCTAGGCATGTCATAATGATTTAAGACATAAATGGTGAGATCGGAGGCTTAGAAGTATGAGATTTGGCTTTTAAAACTCAAAAATTAACTTTGGGATGAAAACAGGGCCACGCATACGCGCACTCCACGCGCACGCGTGGATGGCCTCAAAAACTCATCGACGCGCAAGCGTCATGCACGCTAACGCGTGGATTACAAATTGGCCAATCGACGCGCACGCGTCAACCATGCGTACGCGCGGGTGTTCTCGTGCCCCAGGCACAACACTGGCACAATTCTGGCATAACTCTCTAGAAAATGGCTGGGCATTAGGTGCAGTACCATCGGCGCGCCCGCGCACAACACGCGCAGCGTGGATGGCGTTTTCTGGAAGATCGGCGCGTACGCGCCAAGTGCGCCCACGCGCAAGGGGTCATTCTGCTAAAAATTTTCTAAGTTAAAAGCTGCAGAATTCACAGATTTAAACCCCGATCTTCCAACGGACATAACTTCCTCATTTTAAATCGTTTTTCACCCGTTCTTCGAACGGCATGGACATCCCGGATCCAATTTCATTTCTAAACAGATTTGGTACAAAACGGAGATCCGTAGTCCAAGTTATGTCCCGCCAAAGTGTGCCCAAAAACCATATTTTCATACAAAACCACAAAGTGCCATTTTCAAAACAAGTCATTTTCAACTCTTTTCAAAACCAATCAAAACATGCCAAGTTCATCCCTTTTCTTTGAAATCAATCAAAATATATCAAATTCAACATCAAGTCTCCTCAACTCACACATTGACACATTACCACAATTTACCAAAATCACTATCTCATCATTTTACCCCACTTCACCCAAGTGGCTCAAACTCAAACACATTGACATAACATATACTATTCCTCATGCCAATTCTCAACAACACCAATTCCAATAAATCATTATTGTACACAATCAACATCATACTCACCATCAACATGGTTCAATCCACAATTCAACCATAACCAATCATCAAGCATATATCACAACATGCATATTTCTTATACATCATACCACCAAGGCATCAATAATCATCATCACATATATGACCACATCATATATCTCAATCATTCAACAACATCAACAATTCAATGCCTATCTTAGGGCCTCTAACCTAAGTATTTCCTACCACATTACATATTAGATACGGGAAACCGAAACCATACCTTAGCCGATTTTCCCAAGCTCCCCCGGAGCACTTCCAAACCACTTATCCACAAGCTCTCAAGGCCTCAACACCTCCAAGAACAGATTTTTCACCACCAAACCCTTCCCAAGCTTTTTAAAGTCACCAATCAAGCTCCAATATCCACACATACACAACCTAAGCCACAACCATCATACCCATACACAACATCTCAAAACCCAAACATCATAGAACAACAAAATTACACTAGGGTTGAGAATCTTACCACACCCAAGGTCCAAGGAGACAAGATTAATCTTCTCCTTTAAGAGAGTTGGGTCCTATAACATCAAAGAACCCAAAATCTCAACATTTTACCCATGAAACTCGAAAATAAGGGCTGGAATTTCGAACAGAAACACGTGGCTTACCTCAAGATTAATTGTATGGGTTTTGTAGAGCTCTCCGCGGTGAACGCGTGGCCGCAAACGGAGCGGCAATCGGAGCTCTAGATCAAAAGTTATGGTGGTTTGAAGATCAACCAATGGAGAGAACTTGAGAGAGTGTTCTTCCTCCCTTTCTCTCTAATTTCAGCGTGTTTGAGTGTGTTATGAGGAAAGAGAGTGCTGAAAACTAGGGTTTTGGTTTAGTTGTGTTGGGCCAAGGGCCCACTTTGGGTCCGTTTGGCCCGGTTTGGCCCGTTCGGTCCAATCTTGGTCCGAATTCTATAAAATTGGTACCAAAATTCTCGTCTCAGTCTCCTCTATCACATTTAGCCATAAAAATCACATTTTAGGCTTTCTAGAATAAATTCTCATTTATGGGTTAATTAGCCGTTAATTAACCGGGTTTTACATTCTACCCACCTAATTGGGAATTTTGCCCGCAAAATTCAAATGCAATTACCTGAGAATAAGTGCGGATAATCCGTTCGCATCTCCGACTCAAGTTCCCAAGTGTGTTCCTCAACACCGCCTTGACTCCAAGCCACTTTCACTAAAGAAACCTCTTTTCCACGCAACCGTTTGATACTAGTATCATAAATTCTGACTGGAGCCACTAGAAGCGTCAAATCTTCCCTTAACTGAACCGATTCAGGTTCTAACACATGGCTAGCATCAGGAGTGTACTTCCGAAGCTGCGACATGTGAAACACGTCGTGCAGGTTCAAAAGATAAGGTGGTAGAGCCATCCGATACGCCACCAGTCCAATCCTCTCCAGGATTTGAAATGGACCAATGTATCGAGGATTTAACTTCTTTGCTTTAATCGCCCTACCTACTCCCATAGTCGGAGTAACCTTAAGAAAAGCATGGTCTCTTTCCTCAAATTCTAAGGGCTTTCGCCTCTGACCAGCGTAACTCTTTTGACGACTCTGCGCCGTAAGCATCCTATCTCGGATTTTCTTGACTTGTTCAGTAGTCTCAGCTATCATTTCCGGTCCCAACAAGCTTTTCTCTCCAGCTTCATACCAACATAGCGGAGATTGATATTTTCTCCCATACAAGGCCTCATACGGAGCCATTCCGATGCTCGCATGATAACTATTATTGTATGCAAACTCCACTAATGGCATATACCAATCCCAACTCGCCGGTTGGTCCAAAACACAAGCTCTCAACATATCCTCTAGTGTTTGGATCGTCCTCTCAGATTGACCATCTGTTTGAGGATGGTAAGCCGTGCTCAAGCTTAATTGGGTTCCAAAAGCCTTCTGAAATGCACCCCAAAACCTTGAAGTGAAACGAGGATCTCTATCAGAGATTATAGTAGCAGGTACACCATGAAGTCTCACAATCTCCTTTATGTATAACCGTGCTGGCTCCTCAAGGGTGTAAGTCATACGAATGGGCAAAAAGTGAGCTGACTTCGTCAGTCGGTCCACCATCACCCAAATAGCATCAAAACCAGCCCTAGTCCTTGGCAATCCTGACACAAAGTCCATTGCAATACTTTCCCACTTCCATTGTGGAATCTCTAAAGTTTGCAGCATACCGGCAGGCTTTTGATGTTCAATCTTTACCTTTTGACAAGTTAAGCACTTTGAAACATATTCCGCCACATCATTCTTCATACCCGGCCACCAAAACATCGCCTTCAAATCATGGTACATCTTAGTACTTCCCGGGTGAATGGAGAATCCGCTTTTGTGTGCCTCCTTTAAGATATCTTGCCTCAAAGTGCCAACATCCGGCACAATGATCCTACCCTTGAATCTCCATAACCCATCTTTTTCTTCCGACACTCTCCACTGTTTTCCTTACTCAATGGCCGGTAACACTTTCCATAACGCTTCATCATTTTGATGAGCCTTTAGGAGTTCGGACTTAAAGTCACTTGAGATTTCTAATCGGCTCAAACACAAAGTTTCGGATACTTCTCGAGCACAAATTTTCAGACTCTCGAATCCTTTGAGCAACTTCTCCTCTTGAAGCATCATCCAAGCCGCATATAATGACTTCCGACTTAACGCATCCGCCACTACGTTCGCCTTTCCCGGATGGTAATGCAACTCAAAGTCGTAGTCCTTCAGCAATTCCATCCACCTTCTCTGTCTCATATTAAGCTCTTTCTGATCGAAGAGGTACTTCAAGCTCTTATGATTAGAGAAAACTTGGAACTTAACCCCATAGAGATAATGCCTCCACACTTTCAAGGCAAACACAACCGCAGCGAGTTCCAAATCGTGCGTAGGGTAACTAACTTCATGAGGTCTCAACTGTCGTGAGGCATACGCCACCATATTATGGTGCTGCATCAGCACGCACCCTAGACCCTTCAATGAGGCATCACAATACACCTCAAATGACTCATTCGGCTCGGGTAACACTAACACAGGTGCGGTGGTCAACTTTTTCTTCAATGTCTGAAAGCTCTCCTCGCATTCAGGAGTCCAAACAAACGGAGTGTCTTTGCGGGTTAACTTTGTCATTGGCAAAGCTATCTGTGAAAAGCCCTTGATAAACCTTCGGTAATAGCCAGCTAAACCCAGAAAACTCCTTATCTCTGTTACGGTGGTTGGTTGTTTCCAATCCATCACAGCCTCCACCTTAGTTGGGTCTACGGCTATTCCCTTCTTACTCACCACGTGACCCAAAAACTTCACCTCACTCTTCCAAAACTCACACTTAGACAGTTTTGCATAGAGCTTTTTCTCCTTTAGAATCTGCAACACGGTCCTCAAGTGTTCCGCATGCTCTTCCTCGGTCTTGGAATAAATCAGGATGTCATCGATGAAGACAACAACGAATTTATCCAGAAACGGACGGAAAACTCTATTCATGTAATCCATGAATACCGCAGGAGCGTTCGTCAACCCAAAGGACATCACAGTGTACTCGTAATGACCATAACGAATCCTGAAAGCGGTCTTAGGGATATCCTCACCCCTCACCCTTATCTGGTGATAACCGGATCGCAAATCAATCTTGGAGAAAACTCCAGCTCCTTGTAACTGATCCATGAGATCATCAATTCTCGGCAATGGGTACTTATCCTTTATTGTAACCTTGTTCAACTGCCTGTAATCCACACAGAGCCGCATACTCCCATCTTTCTTCTTTACTAGTAACACTGGAGCACCCCACGGAGAGACACTTGGCCGTATAAAATTCTTTCCTAACAAATCCTCTAACTGAGATTTTAGCTCGTTCATCTCTAACGGTGACATCCTATAAGGAGTACTTGAGATTGGTCCCGCCTCGGGCACCAACTCAATAGCAAACTCAACCTCTCGGTTAGGTGGAAACTCATCAATATCATCGGGAAACACTTCTGGAAACTCACACACAACCGGAATCTGTTCCAACCTTTGATCATCTCCCGAAACGCCCGCGGTTAACAACAGGATACCCTGACATTCAATTCCAGAACAGTTCACCATCATCGAATTCAAGTAATAATTATTCACCACGACCGGCCCTTCTGTATCTTCCGGCATAAAGTACACCGACTTTGTAGAACAATCAAGCAGGACATGGTTCTCCGATAACCAGTCCAATCCTAAGATAAGGTCAAAACCGATCATCGGTAAGCAGATTAAATTATGAACAAAATCACGCTGCTTGATCCTAAACGAAACTTTCGGGCATCCTAGCCTAGTTACCATGGCCTCATGGGTAGCATTGTACACTTTTAGGTCATAACCTAAGGTTACGATCTTCAATCCTAACTCGTGGGCTTTCTCAAATGCAATAAATGAATGCGATGCTCCCGAATCAAATAAAGCATTTAAAGTTTGACCAGCCATTTCACAGTTACCTCGAATGAGTGTCTCGGATCCCTCTGCACCCACAGCTGAGGTGGTGAACACCCGACCAGTTTGTTGTGCTTTCCCAGCACCTTGCTTCTGCCGCTCCGGACACCATGGGAGCTTATGTCCTGCCTTTCGACAATTGTAGCACAAACCCCATCCGGCCTTGCATGGTGCTCCCGGATGGTGATTCCCACACCTAGTGCAAGCTTGATCATTCTGAGGCTGCTTCCCAAACTTCTTTCCTTGGGAGTTGTTGTTGTTGGGCCTCCTGAAAGAGCCTCCCCTCTTGAAAGACGGACCTCTAGGTGCAAAGCTCTTCCCTCGGTTCTGTGGAAATGAACCTTTGTGACTCCCTTTCTCAGCGGTTGCCCTTTTCACACACTCCTCAGCAACCCTACACTTGTTCACTAATTCGGAGAAAGTCCTAATCTCCATTGGTCCCACTGAACTAAAGATATCACTTCGGAGTCCTCCTTCATACTTAACACACTTCCATTCCTCATATTCCACCGGAGTCCCTTGGCACATACGAGAGAACCTGAACAGCTCCTCAAACTTGTCAGTATACTCTGATATGGACATAGTACCCTGCTTCAGCTGTAACAATTCAAGTTCCTTAGCCGTCCTAGCAGAAGTCGGAAAGTACTTCTTATAGAACTCTTCTTGAAAAACATTCCAGGTGATATAGTCATCACCCTGCTGCAGAAGACGTCGGATACCTTGCCACCAATGGGACGCTTCACCTGTGAGCATATAGGTAGCAAACTCGACACGCTGCCCTTCAGGTACCACTTGTGCTTGCAGTGCTCGCTCTATAGCCTGAAACCATGTATCAGCCTCAGTCGGGCTAGTAGTTCCCTTGAACTTAGGCGGATTAACCTTCAAAAAGTTTGCCAAGGTCATCGGGCCCTGAACTCCACCTCCATCATTACCATGGTTGTTCATCTGTTGACCAAGAGCCTCAGCAGTAGCTTGCATAGCAGCAGCCATATTCTCCAACGCAGCCATAAAGTTCACTGGGTCATTAGGGTTATTCTTCGGTGCACGAGCATTCGTACGACCTCTCGCACTACCTCTACCGTGTCCACGAGGCGCCATCTGGTTCCTATACACACCCAACAATCGATATTAAGTTGATCAGTCTCAATATCGGAAGTCTAGTGCTTCAAAGTCCCAAATGCATGCTCATGAACGTTTATGCCAATTATATCAAGCAGATATACTAATAGCACATAACACACACACAGAGAATGCACAGAAGCATAGTCAGTCCATCCCTCAGGCTCTATAGGAACGAACTGCTCTGATACCATAATGTAACACCCTACCATACAGACTTATGCTTAAGTCATAATTCAGAGATGGCAAGGTATTACGACCTCTAAAATAAAAATTTAGTACGTATAGTAGTATGAATGATTGATTATAACTATGAGCCTTTGTAGAAAAAGGGGTAAACAAAAAACCGCAACTCAAAAGCGCATCACTCTGATCGATAACGTAACGAACAAGGATAAACCAACGCGAGATTGTATATATACAAAGGAGTGTCAAAAACAGGAATATCAAGACTCAAAATCCGGCTGCGAAGATAACCGGTCCGAGCATAGCAATATATACATATGATAAAATAAGGAAAACCCCAAAGGGACACAAATACATAAAACCTATTCTCCAAAATCTCCTATAAGAGGAGTTATCACAGTTTGTATTATTTAATGGAGATAAAAGTATCTAAGCGAAACATATAAACCAAAACATAGTCCCGAGAACAAAGGGTCTTCGCAAATCTAGAAGTCTCCAGCATGCCTCAGCGGGAAACCTCACGTCCTACATCTGAAAACCACAAAATCCGCATGGGTGAGAACCAGAGGTCCCCAGCATGGTAACAGCTTCCACATATATAATACATAATAATAGAGGAAAGCCAAAGGCAATCCTAGAACTTCCTCCAGATAATATCAGAGCTTATAAACAAGCTAAACCATATAAGGGCATCTGACTAAAGATTCTTCAGTCTAACTAATACTTTCCTTTCCAATTCCTTCAAACCTCCCAACCACCAGCAGGAGTATATTATAGCAAACACAGTTATATCAGACAAAGAATATACAAATAGGAGCAGTTAAGACATTTAGACAGTTAGCAAGTAATATGCAGTCGAATAGGCAATCTCAAACAATTCACATAGTATGCATATGATGAATGCCTGTCCCTAGTGGCCGATGATATCATCTTGTCGGTTATAGAGCCAACCCGACAAGTCCTGGTCGCTAACCATTGGACTGTCCCTCTGTCGCGCATCCCCAACTCGAGTTATACTCGTTATAAACTTGATCATAAACATGATCCATATCCATCACCCTCACTGGTGAATATTTCGGGGGCGAGCTCATCCGGGTCTTTCACAGTGCCCGGCCACACTTACGACATAGGGTCAACAGAGTCTTGAGCCTCCACCTGGAGCACGTGGTGGCTAGCCACTGCTTTCTCCCAGGGATCTCGTGCCTCTGATAGTGGAAGTGCAAATCTCAATTATCAATAATTCAGCATAAACATGCATGAATTCTCATCCATAGATCAACATCCATATCAGCCATCCGGCTCACGGTTCAGTCCAGAACCAGCCAATATTCATATTATACACAGCCTTTCCGGCTCACGGTTAAATCCATAACCAGCCGTTTCATTAACAATTATAGCCTTTCGGCCCATGGCATAACAAGCACTTCCACCACCATCCTCCGCATCTCACAAAATCATCTTGATCCTCATTGATCATTCATTTTTCCCTTGCTTCACTCGCAAGTTACCTCATTCACTAGTCCCTTTTTAATAGCTAGGCATGTCATAATGATTTAAGACATAAATAGTGAAATCGGAGGCTTAGAAGTATGAGATTTGGCTTTTAAAACTCAAAAATCAACTTTGGGATGAAAGCAGGGCCACGCATACGCGCACTCCACGCGCACGCGTGGATGGCCTCAAAAACTCATCGACGCGCAAGCGTCATGCACGCTAACGCGTGGATTACAAATTGGCCAATCGACGCGCACGCGTCAACCACGCGTACGCGCGGGTGTTCTCGTGCCCCAGGCACAACACTGGCACAATTCTGGCATAACTCCCTGGAAAATGACTGGGCATTGGGTGCAGCACCATCGGCGTGCTCGCGCACACCACGTGCACGCGTGGATGGCGTTTTCTGGAAGATCGGTGCGTACGCGCCAAGTGCGCCCACGCGCAAGGGGTCATTCTGCTAAAAATTTTCTAAGTTAAAAGTTGCAGAATTCACAGATTTAAACCCCGATCTTCCAACGGACATAACTTCCTCATTTTAAATCGTTTTTCACCCGTTCTTCGAACGGCATGGACATCCCGGATCCAATTTCATTTCTAAACAGATTTGGTACAAAACAGAGATCCGTAGTCTAAGTTATGTCCCGCCAAAGTGTGCCCAAAAACCATATTTTCATACAAAACCACAAAGTGCCATTTTCAAAACAAGCCATTTTCAACTCTTTTCAAAATCAATCAAAACATGCCAAGTTCATCCCTTTTCTTTAAAATCAATCAAAATATATCAAATTCAACATCAAGCCTCCTCAACTCACACATTGACACATTACCACAATTTACCAAAATCACTATCTCATCATTTTACCCCACTTCACCCAAGTGGCTCAAACTCAAACACATTGACATAACATATACTATTCCTCATGCCAATTCTCAACAACACCAATTCCAATAAATCATTATTGTACACAATCAACATCATACTCACCATCAACATGGTTCAATCCACAATTCAACCATAACCAATCATCAAGCATATATCACAACATGCATATTTCTTATACATCATACCACCAAGGCATCAATAATCATCATCACATATATGACCACATCATATATCTCAATCATTCAACAACATCAACAATTCAATGCCTATCTTAGGGCCTCTAACCTAAGTATTTCCTACCACATTACATATTAGATACGGGAAACCGAAACCATACCTTAGCCGATTTTCCCAAACTCCCCCGGAGCACTTCCAAACCACTTATCCACAAGCTCTCAAGGCCTCAACACCTCCAAGAACAGATTTTTCACCACCAAACCCTTCCCAAACTTTTCAAAGTCACCAATCAAGCTCCAATATCCACACATACACAACCTAAGCCACAACCATCATACCCATACACAACATCTCAAAATCCAAACATCATAGAACAACAAAATTACACTAGGGTTGAGAATCTTACCACACCCAAGGTCCAAGGAGACAAGATTAACCTTCTCCTTCAAGAGAGTTGGGTCCTATAACATCAAAGAACCCAAAATCTCAACATTTTACCCATGAAACTCGAAAATAAGGGCTGGAATTTCGAACAGAAACACGTGGCTTACCTCAAGATTAATTGTATGGGTTTTGTAGAGCTCTCCGCGGTGAACGCGTGGCCGCAAATGGAGCGGCAATCGGAGCTCTAGATCAAAAGTTATGGTGGTTTGAAGATCAACCAATGGAGAGAACTTGAGAGAGTGTTCTTCCTCCCTTTCTCTCTAATTTCAGCGTGTTTGAGTGTGTTATGAGGAGAGAGAGTGCTGAAAACTAGGGTTTTGGTTTAGTTGTGTTGGGCCAAGGGCCCACTTTGGGTCCGTTTGGCCCGGTTTGGCCCGTTCGGTCCAATCTTGGTCCGAATTCTATAAAATTGGTACCAAAATTCTCGTCTCAGTCTCCTCTATCACATTTAGCCATAAAAATCACATTTTAGGCTTTCTAGAATAAATTCTCATTTATGGGTTAATTAGCCGTTAATTAACCGGGTTTTACAGTGGATGGAATTTTCGAGGGCAAAAATTTCTGTTAGGGGGTAGAATGTAAAACCCGGTCAAATCGTAATTAATTAAATAATAAATTAAATAGGAGCGAATATGGTTAGAAAATCTAGCAATCGAAATTTGATAATTTAAATATGCTATTTGGACTCAGAGGATTTTTCTGAGTCGTAAAACATAGTTTTCTGCGTAAAAACGCGCACTGTAATTTTGACCGGCAGTACCGGCTAAGATTTGTCTGGTATTGCAGCTGAGAAAAATATGATTATAAATAAATAAGGCTAAGGAATTAGGATTTATAATTAAGACAGGTAGAAATATTTAAAATACGATTCAAAACTCTAATCTTAAAGGTTTTGGCCCAAAATTGGGCCAACGAGTTAAACCAAGTGAACCGAGCCCAAGTTTGCCCAAGACCCAACCTATATAAACATTAGTTATAAGTATTTCAGCTCATTTACCCTAAAAATGAGAGAGAGGGGAGGATAGAGAGAAGAGAGAAAGAAAACCTAGCTTCTCAAACTTCAAATCACCATAACTTTTGATCCGGAACTCCGATTGACGAGCTGTTTGCAGCCACATGTTGCTCTTCTCATCCTCTTCAATTCTATCTAAGTTATGTAGTGAGTATTCCACTGTCCTCTGTCTAGTTTTTATTTTTCCCTTTAAATTCGAATTTGGTTTGGGTTTTGAGGAAATCTTGTGATTTTGGTTGTTTAGGAGTGCTCTAGTATGAGTCATTGGTGAGTTCTATCAACTAATTTTGTGGGTTAAGGTATGAAACCTTCTAACCCTTGTGATTTATCAATTTCATGAACCCTAGGTTGATTATAAGTGTGAAAATTGATTATGTTAGAGTATTGGGCGATTTTGGTACGCAATTGGGAGGCTGGTGTTGCTTGAGGAGTTTTGATGAGGCTTGGAGCTAAGGATTGGTGGAGACTTCCAAGAAGAAGCTTAGTTATTTTGGCTACAAGAGGTACGGTTTAAGTTTTATTTAAGTACAGTGTGGTGTGATGAGAATTCCTAGGCTAGATGCCCCTAGGATTAAGTTTGGATTGTGTAAATGGTTGGTATTAATATATATAGTTGATATGTAATGTAAATTAAAGATTGGATTGAGAATTGTGTGGATTTGTATGTTTTGTGTGTTGAGAATTTGATGAATTGGAAAATGAATATTGGTTTGTGGAATATGATTTAAAGTATAAATTTGGGCCGGAGACTAGAAAGAGGTAAGGAAGGTAAGTTGATGTGTGTATTATGTGATGATATAAGAGATGGGATGTATTTTAGATATTGAATGTTTGAATAATTGGTTTGATTATTGAATAATAGGGTTTGCGGAATTGAGATGTGAGATTTGATAGTTTTGAGTGAAATTGTGTAGATGAGGTAGGTTTGGTTTTATTTGAGTGTAATTATATGAATGTGGTTGGGTCGTGGTCATTTGGATGAGTGGAAATGAATTTGGCTTATGAACATTGGAAAAATTGGTGTTTTCTATTTTTGGGTAAAAACTGATTTTTACCGACTTTGGCGGTCTATAACTCGGTCCACAGAATTTGGAATTCTTCAAAATTGAATTTTTATGAAAGTTTATTCAACGATCTTTCTAACGGTTCAGAAATGGTTGAAAAAATAATTTTGTAGAAGAAGTTATGTGTGTCGGAAGTTTGGGGTTTGAAAACTTAATTCTGCAGCTTTTTAACTTAGTAAAATTTTTGGTAGAACGTACTCCGATGTGCACGCATGACTGACGTGCACGCGTCACTCACAAATTTTACTCTCTCACGTGTGCGCCTGGCCGACGCGTACGCGTCGCTGTATTGATGCAAGTGCCTAGTAGAAAATCCAGAGAGTTGCGCTAGTACTGTGCTGATTTTGTGTGAGTGGCACAAAACGCACCCACGCGTACGCGTCGCGCTACCTTTTTACTTCCCATGCGTGCGCATGGACGCCACTCTCGCGTCACTTCCTTTTTCCGCTTTCCAAGTGTGCGCGTGGGAAACGCGCACGCGTGACCCTGTTTTCAGCAAAAGTTGATTTTGAGTTTTTAAAGCCGAATTTAAGACTTTTAAGCCTCCATTCTTACCCTTTAAGTCTTAAAGACTTATAGTAGGGCTAGAAATGAGAAGGGACTAGGAAGGGTGGTAGCTTGAGGGTGAAGTAAAGGGAGAGTAATGATGAATTATGATTAATGATGACAGTATGAGTTGCTGAGGGTGATGATGGAAATGCGGTGTATGCCGTGAGCCAAAGGACTATATTTGATAATGATTATTGGCTGGTTATGAGTTATGTTATGAGCCGGATAGCTATGCTAAATATTGATTTATGGCTGGAAATGAAAATATGGCTTTGAATGATTGTTTTATCTTGAAACCAACTTAGGCTTTTATCAAGTCCAACTACTCATTATCTTTGTTCTTTTAGTATTTTTTCTATTGTTAACAATGTTTCAAATCGAGATTTATTCTTGAATACTTGGATCATTGATTCTGGTGCCACAGATCACATTGCATTAAATTTGTCTTGGTTCATTTTTTACACACAAATTTCTCCTATTATTGTTCATTTACCAAATGGTTCTCAAATTACTGTTTTTTATAAAAGCATTGTTCAATTTTCACCATCATTGGTTCTTCATGATGTTCTTTATTTACCTCATTTCAACTTTAATATTATCTTGATCTCAAAAATTACTTCAACACTCAAATGTGTACTCAATTTTTCATCTTCTTCTTGCACTCTACAGAGTGACAATTTGGGGACGATTGATTTGGAAAGAATGAGAGAGGGATTATATCTTCTTGAATCCAATTTCGGTAAAAATCTATCACTACACATTCCATAAATTTCATCCAATCCCCACCCATTACACCTTTAAATATATGAGATTTTCGTTTAGAAATCTTTCTGGACAAAGACTTAATCATTTACATAAACATTTTTCTTTTATCTCTATGCATTATAATGAGGCTTGTGACATTTGTCATCTTTCTAAGCAAAAGAAACTTTCATTTTCTCAAAGTTTTAACAAAGCCAATGCAAGTTTTGATTTATTACATTTTGATATTTGGGGTCCATTTTGACAAAATTCTATTCATAATCATAAATATTTTTTACTATTGTTGATGATTTTAGTCACTTTACATGGGTTATTTTATTAAAATCAAAAGAAGAAGTGCAAAATTATGTAAAAAATTTTATTCTTTAGTTGAAACACAATTTAACTCTAAAGTTAAAGCTGTTCGTTTCGATAATGGACCAGAATTCATTTTACATTATTTTTATGTTTCAAAGGGCATTATTCATCAATGTAGTTGTGTTGAAACTCCTCAACAAAATAGAAGGGTAGAACGCAAACATCAACATACTTTGAATACAGCTCGTGCTCTTATGTTTCAATCTAATTTTCCATCATCTTTTTAGTCTTATGCGGTTAAACATACTGTTTATTTACTTAACAGAGTTCCATCATCCGCAATTAATTTTAAAACACTATTTAAGATTTTATTTAATCATCCACCAAATTATCATGGTCTTAAAGTTTTTAGATGTTTATATTTTGTTTCTACCCTAATGGCAAACAGATCAAAATTTGATCCAAGAGCCAAAAAGGCTGTGTTTATTGGTTTTCAACATGGTTTTAAAGGATATATTTATATTTTAGAAGATAAAAGAATTGAGATTTTTAGAAATGTGATTTTTTATGAAATGATCTTTCCCTAAGTCACCAAAAATGTCCAATTCCATACATTCAACCCAACATTTCCAAACACGCCTTCTCAAAAACAAGATTTAGTTAGTCTTCCAGTTGGACCCTCACCCATACCCATTGACCCACTTCCATCCAATTCTTCCTTTTGTCCAACAGCCCTTCTTTCTTCCTCACTGCCATGTCCTAACCAACTTGAACCTATGACCCCCAAATCTATTTCACGTCATACAACCTCCCCTCTTTTCGCAATAGACACTAACCCACCATCACATTTTCATTCCACGTCACCTTCCTTGTCACCTGAGCAACCCCGTCCTCGTTATTTCGACCAGCCTCACCGACCTCCAGCATATCTCTTTGATTACTTGTGTAATTTCTCTCTCACCTTCACAAATATCTCTCCCTCAAAGTGTCGTCATCCTCTATCTTCAGTTATGTCTTTTTCTTCTCTTTCATCTTCTCATCATAAATTTCTTTTATCTCTACATTCTGATGTTGAGCCAAAGTCTTTTAAGGACGCCAATCAATACTCTAATTAGCATAGTGTTATGAAAGATGAGCTGGATGCTCTTGAGTTGAACAAAACTTTGCGTCTTGTTGATTGCCCTGCAGGCGTTAAGCCAATTGGCTGTAAATGGGTCTATCGCATCAAACGCAAGTCTGATAGTTCAGTTGATCAATATAAAGCACGCCTTGTGGCTAAAGGGTTCACTCAGAATGAAGGTGTTGATTTCTTGGAAACCTTTTTCCCTGTCGTCAAGCCTGCCACCATCATACTAGTTTTGGTATTGGCCTCTATGAAGCATTGGCATATACATCAGTTGGATGTCAATAATGCTTTCTTACATGGGGATCTTACTGAGGATGTTTATATGACTCTGCCAGCCGGGTTTACATCTCCTCGACCAAATCAATGCTACAAGCTGCTGAAGTCACTGTATGGTTTACAACAATCTAGTCGTATATGGTATGACAAACTTTCTCATCATTTGTTGTCTCATGGATATCAGCAGACCTTATCTGATTATAGTCTAATTGTTAAATTCACTGGTACTTAAATTTCTATCCTTCTAGTCTATGTTGACGATATTGTTCTCATTGGTAATTTCATTTCTGAACTTGCTGCCATTAAGTTTATTTTGCACTAACACTTCTGAATTAAAGACTTGGGTCCATTAAAATATTTTTTGGGTATTGGGGTTGCTCAATCAGCAAAGAAAATTTGTTTATCTCAGAAAAAATATTGTCTTTATCTTTTAGAGGATTCTGGTTTATTAGGTGCTAAACCTCCCTCTATTCCAATGGATAGTACCACAAGACTATATCAAGACAAAAGTCCCCTGCTATATTTCGCCATTTGGTTGGACGTCTTATCTATCTCAGCATTACTCGATCAGACATCATGCATGCCACTCAATAATTAAGTTAATTTATGGCATCTCCTACTGAATCTCATCTTCAAACTGCCAAGCATGTGTTACGATATCTGAAAACCAGTCCCGACAAATGACGTTTTTTTCCCAAGAGAATCAGAAATTCAGCTTCTTGGCTTCAGTGACTCTGATTGGATCGGACGTCCTGACACTCGGTGATCTTTAACATGCTATTATTTCTTATTAGACAGTTCTTTAGTCTCTTGGAAGACCAAGAAACAAACCGCCGTTGCCCGCTCATCCACTGAAGTAGAATATTGTGCACTTGCCAACACAACTTGTGAACTTCAATGGATACCAAATGTGTTACAATTTTTACGCATCTCTCTTATCCGTGCTACTAACTTGATTTTTCATGAACGGACCAAACACTTAGAAGTTGATTGTCACTTGGTTCAACAAAGAATTCAAGTTGGAGTGACGAAACTTCTCCCGTTCCCTCTTTTGGGTAGCTAGCTAACATCTTCACTAAACATTTGTCTTCTCAATCTTTCCACTTTAATCTCAATAAGTTTAGTGTTCTTGACATCTTTTATCCTCCAATTTGTTGGGCGTATTAAACCATTCTTCCACCTTAATCCATGACAACAATAAAGAAGTCTCACGGTTCACAAATTCAACCCAACATAATACATAAATTTAGTTATAATTTTAGTAATTATTATCTTATCTTATTTTTACTTTTATCTTTCGTAGACAATACTATATATATATATATATATATATATATATATATATATATATATATATATATATATAACTTTATCTTCATAATTTAATCCATTAATAATAATCAATTAAATTTTTTTATTTTTTATTTTTATTTGTTCTATTTTTGGGTTGCTGAAAAGAGAAAAGCTTAGTATACAAGCGATTAGGGCTTGTAACTATTACAAGTTCATTAACGCCTAATCCACTAAAACGCGCTGCAACTTCTACGTCACTTACACGCGCTGTACAAAGATCTCGCGTTTGTATAACTACCAAATTTAAAAGATTTGTTTCCTTCTTTGTTTTCTTTCTTTTCAAATTTCATCGTTCTTCTTCTCGCGCGTCTTCCCCTGATTTTTCGATCGTTCTTTTCCTCTCCTTCTCATTGGTTTGTCTTCGTAATTGACGTTAGTTTTTCTCTCTGTAACTCCAGCTTCGTTTTGACATGGTGTATTTATAGTTTTTGACATGGTGTATTCTGCAACCTCTCTGTTGTTGATGACCAGTTTATTCCGAAGGTTGGAATGACCTTTACCACCCTTGAAGATGCTGAAAAATTTTACAGGAACTATACCAAGGTTGCAGGTTTTTTTACAAGAGTTCGGAGCACAAATAGAAAGGAAAACGAGATTAAGAATCAATTGATTACATGTAGCAGAGAGGGAAAATGAAACTCTCATAGCAAAGACTCATTTGATAGGAATTGGAATGATTTTCTGCTAAACTTTGGTCTTGTGGACAACAAGTGGCTTTCATGTAGTGTTGGATTAAAATCTGCAGCAGAGGTGTAAATTTAATTTTTTATCAGGTGTATTTATAGTCTGTGTTTGGGTGTATTATGCAGATCTCTATGCAGACCGTCATATATAGGTTTCAATCTATCTGATCACCACTTCATATTATAGTACCTGTAAATCAGACATTTTGAATACACTAGAGAGAGTTTAATTAATTTTGGACTTGTGGACAACAAGTGGCTTTCAGGTAGTGTTGGGTTAAAATCTGCAGCAGGGGTGTAAATTTAATTTTTTATCGGGTGTATTTATAGTCTGTGTTTGGGTGTATTATGCAGATCTCTATGCAGACCGTCATATATGGGTTCCAATCTATCTGGATCATCACTTCATATTATAGTACCTGTAAATCAGACATTTTGAATACACCAGAGAGAGTTTAATTAATTTTGGTCTTGTGGACAACAAGTGGCTTTCAGGTAGTGTTGGGTTAAAATCTGCAGCAGAGGTGTAAATTTAATTTTTATCGGGTGTATTTATAGTCTGTGTTTGGGTGTATTATGCAGATCTCTATGCAGACCGTCATATATGGGTTCCAATCTATCTGGATCACCACTTCATATTATAGTACCTGTAAATCAGAAATTTTGAATACACTAGAGAGAGTTTAATTAATTTTGGTCTTGTGGACAACAAGTGGCTTTCAGGTAGTGTTGGGTTAAAATCTGCAGCAGAGGTGTAAATTTAATTTTTTATCGGGTGTATTTATAGTCTGTGTTTGGGTGTATTATGCAGATCTCTATGCAGACCGTCATATATGGGTTTCAATCTATCTGATCACCACTTCATATTATAGTACCTGTAAATCAGACATTTTGAATATACCAGAGAGAGTTTAATTAATTTTGGACTTGTGGACAACAAGTGGCTTTCAGGTAGTGTTGGGTTAAAATCTGCAGCAGGGGTGTAAATTTAATTTTTTATCGGGTGTATTTATAGTCTGTGTTTGGGTGTATTATGCAGATCTCTATGCAGACCGTCATATATGGGTTCTAATCTATCTGGATCACCACTTCATATTATAGTACCTGTAAATCAGAAATTTTGAATACACTAGAGAGAGTTTAATTAATTTTGGTCTTGTGGACAACAAGTGGCTTTCAGGTAGTGTTGGGTTAAAATCTGCAGCAGAGGTGTAAATTTAATTTTTTATCGGGTGTATTTATAGTCTGTGTTTGGGTGTATTATGCAGATCTCTATGCAGACCGTCATATATGGGTTCCAATCTATCTGGATCACCACTTCATATTATAGTACCTGTAAATCAGAAATTTTGAATACACTAGAGAGAGTTTAATTAATTTTGGTCTTGTGGACAACAAGTGGCTTTCAGGTAGTGTTGGGTTAAAATCTGCAGCAGAGGTGTAAATTTAATTTTTTATCGGGTGTATTTATAGTCTGTGTTTGGGTGTATTATGCAGATCTCTATGCAGACCATCATATATGGGTTCCAATCTATCTGGATCACCACTTCATATTATAGTACCTGTAAATCAGACATTTTGAATACACCAGAGAGAGTTTAATTAATTTTGATCTTGTGGACAACAAGTGGCTTTCAGGTAGTGTTGGGTTAAAATCTGCAGCAGAGATGTAAATTCAATTTTTTATCGGGTGTATTTATAGTCTGTGTTTGGGTGTATTATGCAGATCTCTATGCAGACCGTCATATATGAGTTCCAATCTATCTGGATCACCACTTCATATTATAGTACCTGTAAATCAGACATTTTGAATACACTAGAGAGAGTTTAATTAATTTTGGACTTGTGGACAACAAGTAGTTTTCAGGTAGTGTTGGGCTAAAATCTGCAGCAGAGGTGTAAATTTAATTTTTTATCGGGTGTATTTATAGTCTGTGTTTGGGTGTATTATGCAGATCTCTATGCAGACCGTCATATATGGGTTCCAATCTATCTGGATCACCACTTCATATTATAGTACCTGTAAATCAGACATTTTGAATACACCAGAGAGAGTTTAATTATGGAAAAAAAATTTACTTATAATTGGATCAAATATATTTACACCATGTGTTCAATTTCTTAGAACAAGAAGATCAATAAAACCTAGAAGAACATAGAAGAACAGTAAAACATAGTTCTTCGATTTCGAAATCAGAAACAGAAATGTGGAAAATGTACAAGATGAGTAAAACAATAACGTACCTTGAATAATATTTTGTTGATGGTTTCTGCTATTATTCGCGACGAGTTCAAATGTCTCTTCAGTTTGGAATGTTGCTCGAAACTTGAGGATTTGTGTTATCTTTAAAGGAGAAGAGGAAGAGTGAGCCATAACGAGCGATTTTTTCGAAGCGTAATCGTTCGAGTGACGCGCGTGAAATTGACGCTCCATTTAAAGGGAGGGAGTGCGCGTGGATTAAACCTGAGTTGGGCCAACTTGTAAGGATTGTATGCGTTATTTGCTTGTATGTGTAGCGGGGCATGCTGAAAAATATTGTATGTTAATTAAGTCAAATGTGTCAGTTTAATTTCGGAAAACATATTATTTTAAATGTTAATTTGCTTTTAAGTAGTCAATATCGAACCGACCTGTTGGATTAAGGAAAAAAAAGGAACCGACCTAATCAATTCCGTTTTTGATCGCTTTTGTCGGCTTGACAGCTAAACAAATTCAATGCATCAACCGAATGTATTGGATCAAATGTTTTTCCCTCTCCACACTGGGACACTGCGAATACCCACATTACAATTACAAAATTGAATATAAAATCAAATGTATTTATAGCATCAATCTAATATACGTTATTTGAGGTCAAATAAGTGAAATCGTTCTAACTCTAAAATAAACCATCTTGGAGGGAAAGTAGGCCAGGTTGCTCGTTGGAAGCTCATGACTCGACTTGTTTTATATTTAATATAATATATGATTATGTTTTAATTATAATCTTCTGAATATAAAAGCCACCAAGCATGTGGGCCAATATGCTGACTTGGAGGAAAAATATCTAACTCCTCTCATTTAGACAGAGTAAAACGCACAGCTTTGGCGCCAGTTGCCACAAACATTAAGCCAGTTTCAAAACCCTAACTCCCTTCACCGAATACGCAGCGAGACGCACGTATTTATAAGCAAAGCAGCCGCGACTTGTTTTAAATTTAGTTCGATTTGACTCGTTTTGTCGAATATGTTAGATTTAGAATATTTATAAAGTTTATTAGTTAAACAATAAAATTCTAAGTCCAAATAAAATATTTAATTAAATTTAATTAAATTGTTATAATTTATAACGACTTTTTAAATTATGCATATTCTCTTTCTCCTTCTCCTTCTCTTTTTCCTTCTCTATTTTCTCTTTCTCTTTCTCTTTATTTTTTTTCTTTTTACTGTTTGTTCAAATCTGAACTAATTTCGGTTCATTTGTGTGCTAATTGAGATTCATTTGATGCTGCTGATAAGTATTACCAAAATTTTAGTAAAGAAGAATGAAATTATTTATTATCACTTTATTCAATTGCATTAGATTTCACTCCATTTCATTCAATTAGTTTAGTGTTTGAATAAACATTTAAAAAGACTCAATCATCAACAAAAACACATCGAATTCATTTCTGGATCCAAATGAACCTCAAATAAACTAAGAAATGAACCGAAATTATTTAAGAAAAAAAACTTGGTCAATACTTAAGAGCAGCATCAAATGAACCTCAATTAATTCACAAATGAACCGAAATTAGTTCAGTTTTGAACAAGTAGTCAAAAAGATTCAATCATCAACAAAAACACATGCAATTCATTTCTGAACCCAAATGAACCTCAATTAAACTAAGAGATGAATCGAAATTACTTAAGGAATAAAAAATTTGGTCAATACTTATCACCAGCGTCAAGTGAACCTCAATTAACACAAAAAGGGACCGAAATTAGTTCAGTTTTGAACAAGCAGTAAAGAAAACTCAATTATCAATAAAAGTACATCGAATTCATTTCTGAATCTAAATGAACCTCAATTAAAACGAGGAAAAGAAAAAACGCAGCAACAACAGCAGTAATAAAAGAATGACGATTGAGATAAAACACGTGAAGAAGAAGAAGAAGGAAGAAGGCGAAGAGAATGAAGAACGTGAAAAAGAAGAAAAAGAAGAAAGTAGGAAAGCGAAGAAGGAAAAATGTGAAGAAAAAAGAACGCGAAGATGAAGAAGGATATGTTTGCGTTATTAAAGCGCGCGTGTGTATACGGTGGTGTAATGAGAGTGGTTTTTGTTGATTGGGTCAATTAACTTGGTTACCAAAAAACCTTGGATGTGTAATTGGACTGTTATAAAGATTAAATTGAATCAACTTGAGTTTGTCAAATTGTCAGTTTACTCGTCTGCTTAAATAATTTTGTGAGTTCGAATTCTGCCTTAGTTTTAGCTTGTGCATGCAGCAACTTATTGGTCAGCGATAGACCCTTAAATACAATTTCAATCCGCGACAAGATTAGTCATTGACTTGTCGGACTGAAAAATATAGACCGTGGACAATTTAAAAAAAAAAGAATTAAATTATAAGCTTTTCTAAAGCTTGTAAAACTCGTTGAACTGCTTTGTTAAAATATTATTTTTATAAAAATAAATTATTTTTAATTTAAGTTTTCAATTATTCACTCATAATAAATCTAAAATAAATAAAACAAAAATTAATAGTCAAAACCAGTAAATATTGTAACTTTATTCTTTTTTTGTTTACGGATATATATATATATATAATATATATATATATATATATATATATATATATATATATATATATATAAAGAGTAATGATTAATATATATATATATAAGAGTAATGATTAATATATAAATAAATTATAATTTATAGATTATGAGTTATAATTTTTAAAATGTATCTATTGTCAACTTAAATTTTTTAAATTTATTATTTTAAATTATAATTCATGAAATAAAATTTTTAAATAGGTTTATGAATTTGTTAGATTTTTAAATAAGTCAAACTTAAACTTTAAAAAAATCTATAAAAAATAATAAATCTAGACTTAAATCAAATATTCACAATATAAACTAGATTTGTCTAAACCATCAAAACTTGATCCGATTCGATTTATTTTTTAACCCTACTTATGATCATAAGATTCAAAATGTTGCTAGCTATCGCTTATAAGCTATATTTGGATTTCAAAATATTAGTTAAGATTATAATTTTTTATTTTAATTTACTAAAACATGATTATTTAATTTTGATTATTTTCTTATTTCACGGTCCTTCCCAAACATGCTCTCGTGAATCGTGAGAAAGGAAATTGAAGGGAATGTTTTGGAAAGAAGAGCAAGAGAAGTTGAAGAATGGCTAATTTTTTTTTCCAGGAGCTAAAAATAATCAAGGAAGAGGAATTTGAAGATTTACTACATATTTTTACAATTTTAACTTTTTATTTGAATATTGAGGATATATAAGAAGATAAATAATAATTTATTATCAGAAAAAAGATAATTAATTAAATTGAAATATGATGAAATCCTTCAATTTGAAAAAATTAAAAAAAAATATATATAGGTAGACAATAAAAATATTAAATAATGTGAACAATGAATATATCGGATATTCATTTCAGTAAGTGTGCGGATGGTTATTCTAATACTAAGATTTAGGTGGATAATTTGTAGGTATAGTATATTTTAATTTGATTGGTGGTTATTTATGTTGTTCAAGAAAATTATTGATTATTTAGTATAACCCAATTTAAAAATAAAAAATTTAAAATTTTTTGAAAAAGTTGATAAACACATCCAAATTCCTCCTACTCTGAAAAATAAAACTCATAAATTAACTTTAACCTTTCCAAATATTTTTTTCCTTCTCTCCAAATCTTCTCAAAACCAAATTCGTAAATATCCTCTCTACAACCTATATATGTACTATTGCCCTAATTAACATGCATCCAAAACCATCCCCCCGTTAAAATCATTTATTAGTCTTTGCATCACATGTTAAAGTGTATTTTAAATACACCGTCCGCCCAAAATAATATATTTTTTATTTTTAAATACTCTTCGTTAAAGTTTGTTTGTATAATGAAACTTATCCTAAGGTTTAAATGGGTAAGAAAATTTTCATAAATAATTATTTTTTAATATATTTTTTTATATAAAAATTATTTTTAAATTTTTGTAAATTTTTATATAAATATTTTTTTTTATTGTTTGCAAAAAAATTTAACTATGAATAAATTATTTTTTGTTATATTTATTTTAGAATATTTAAAATTTGAAATTATAATTTAAGATTTAGAATTTAAAAATTTTAAATTTATAATTTAAATTTTATAATTAAAAAAATTAACTAATATAGATTAAAAAATGAATAATACTCTGCATCCAAATGATTTCACTAACTAAGTCCAACCAAGTTATTATAACCTTCTCTACATCCACGCGCTAGCTACTAACAGACTTTTAAATTTAAACAACTTTCCACTTTTAAAGTGAAAGGCAAATCTTCTTTGATGTTGCGTCTTCTTCTTTTTCTTATTTTTCTTTTTTGTTATCTTTCTCTTTCGTTATCGTCGTCACCAATAACACCAATATTTTAACATTTTTATTGGTCCTAATTTTCTCTGATATCATCATTAAATAATTTTTATTCATTTCTTATTAGTTTATTTTGGTTGATCATTTGTGTGTTAAGTGAAGTTCACTTGAAGCTGCTAATAAGTATTGACTAAATTTTTTATTTCTTAAATAATTTTGGTTCATTTCTTAGTTTAATTGAGATTTATTTGGATTCAGAAATGAATTCGATGTGTTTTTGTTAATGATTGAGTCTTTTTTACTGTTGTTCAAATCTAAACTAATTTCGGTTCATTTGTGTGCTAATTGATGTTCACTTGCTGTTGCTAATAAGTATTGACTAAATTTTTTAGCAAAGAAGAATGAAATTATTGATCATTATCACTTTATTCAATGTCATTAGATTCTACTCCGTTTCATTCAATTAGTTCAATTTTGAATAAGTAGTCAAAAAGACTCAATCATCAATAAAAATAGATCGAATTCATTTTTGAATCCAAATGAACCTTAAATAAACTAATAAATGAATCGAAATTACTTAAGGAATAAAAAACTTGGTCAAAACTTAACAGTAGCATCAACTGAACCTTAATTGACACACAAATAAACTGAAATTAGTTTAGTCTTGAACAAGCAGTCAAAAAAACTCAATCATCAACAAAAACACATACAATTTATTTCTGGATCTAAATGAACCTCAATTAGACTAAGAAATGAACCAAAATTACTTAAAAAATAAAAAATTTGGTCAATACTTATGAACAGCATCAAGTGAATCTCAATTAATTCACTAATGAAAACCGAAATTAGTTCAATTTTGAACAAGCAGTCAAAAAGACTCAATCATTAACAAAAACACATCGAATTTATTTCTGGATCCAAATGAACATCAATTAAAAGGAGAACAAGAAAAAACGTAGCAACAACAACAACAATAAAAGAATGACGATTGAGAAAAAATATGCGACGAAGAAGAAGGAATACAAAGAAGAAAAATGGGGAAGATGAAAAAGAAAAAAGAAGAACGCAAAGAAAAAGAAGAAGGAATACGAAGACAGAGACGAAGAAGTGTTATTGAAACGCGCGTGTGTAGGCTCAGGATTCGGTGGTACCAAGACGTTTGAACCACTAAATGGTCCCATAACAAAATATGTTTTTTAAGGTTTTTTAAGAACTGTTAAATAGTCTTTTTTAAATTTAATTACAAATTAACCCCATATATTTTATTTAATTATAACAACGATTTTTTATTTTATAAATAATTATTTTATCATAAATCTATCATGTTTATTAACAATCAAGAACAAAAACAATAACGAATTCGATCTTTCATTGATCCTAATAAATTTTTTTGCCATTCCAATCGATTAAAAGATTAAATTTGATCCGTCACATTGGTGAGAAATCACAAAATCGTATTTCGTTGAAAATCAATTGATTGGACTATCAAACTAATCGATTGAATTCTAACTCAATCGATTGGATTTCAGTTTATCACTAAACAATCGATTGAAAATTGCAATGAAACATGGTTTTTGCATAAATCAATCGATTGGTCATATTAACCAATCGATTGAATGATGAATTAAATGTGAATTTTATGTAATTTAATCGATTGTTTAGAATTTTCAATCGATTGAATTCTTCAAAACAATCGATTGGGTAGCACAATTCAATCGATTGCTTTTGTTACTCAATCGATTGAATTCACCAAAACAATATGAATTTACCAAATTCAATCGATTGAAGTGTACTACCCAATCGATTGAAATGTGTACTAAGCCTATTTTAATTTTGTTATCGTTTTTAGAAATTATCTTGTTATTCATCTATCTTATCTTTAAAATTCTATCTTCAATTTTTTGCGGTTTTATTATCCTTTCCATAATATTAACATTATAAATTGGTGAATAATCTATCAACAATTATTCAATCCCACCATTGAAATCGTGTATCATTTTCTTTGATTATAAAAAATTTCATCATTTTTCTCTTTAAATTATTATCATACTATTTTAATAATATACTCTTGATGCTTATATGCAATATATAATGATAATTAGTGTCTAAATTTAAATTCCAATATTATTCTTATATAGAGGTTTATTATTAAAAAAATTCTTTTGTCAATTTCGTTAAATAAAAAAATTTCTACCCATTTTTCACAGTAACCTCGTTAAGATATTCTTATTGAATGTAAATTATTATTACAAATATTTTTATTAAAATATGTTTTGAAGGAATAAAAGTAAAATAGTTCAATAAGGATAATTCTTTTAAAAAAATAAATTTACACTAATAATTTTTCTCTTCAAATAATTAACGTACTTTTCTAATATAGTACCTACACAATATATAATATCAATTAGCGTTCAAATTTAAGTTCCAATATTATTATTAACGAGAGAGGTTTATTATCTTTTACAAAAATTTACACACAATAATTTTTGTAACAATATATTATAATTCATTTTAAAAATAATATTTATTCATCTAAGTCATAGAGTGTCTTGAAAAATTATATTTAAATAATTTTTTTATCTTTTAACTATTTTATATTTTTAGATTGAAAACTTTGTATTTTTTTATTCAAGGTTTATTTTTATATTTTATTTTAATTCTCTTATTCAAAACTATTAATATGAATTTTTATTTTGTAGGATAAATAAAAAGATGAGATTTTTTTAATAAATTAAATTATTGAAAAACTTACTTATTATAAAAGAAGTTAAGTATATTTCTTGATTATAAGAATACATATAATTCACTTTTAAATGTAATTAAAATAAATATAAATTTATTCAATTTTTTAAAATGTACATTAATTATTAAAATTATAACATAATGAATGTACTCCTATACAAATATAAAAATAATTTCATAACTATTTTTTTTTGTTAGGAGAAAAATGACTTAATAAACATAAAGTCTAATTTAAACAACTATAGATAAGTAAAATAAGTAACAAAAAATGAACATAAAATTTAACATTTTTTGTTATTTGGTATAAAAATAATATAATAAAATAAATCATTGTTCTCAAACCAATCGATTGAATTGGAAGTCACGTGCAAAGATCAATAAATTGAGTAACATAACCAATCGATTGAATAGCAAGACCTCAGGTTGCTGCTAATACACATTTCAATCGATTGGGGAGCACACTTCAATCGATTGAATTTGGCATATCCATATTGTTTTCATGAATTCAATTGATTGGGTATCACAACCAATCGATTAAATTAAAAACAATCGATTGTTTTGTGATAATAAGCTATAGTCCAATCGATTGGGTTATGAAAAGTTGATAGTCCAATCGATTGGTTTGATAGTCCAATCGATTGGTTTTCAACGAAATACGATTTTGTGATTCCTCACAAACGTGACGGATCAAATTTAATCTTTTAATTGATTGGAATGCCCAAAAAATTTATTAGGATTAATGGAAGATCGAATTCGTTATTGTTTTTGTTCTTGATTGTTAATAAACATGATAGATTTATGATAAAATAATTATTTATAAAATAAAAAATTATTTTTATAATTAAATAAAATATATAGATTAATTTGTAATTAAATTTAAAAAAGGATTATTTAGCAGTTCTTAAAAAACCTTAGAAAACATGTTTTGTTATAGGATCATTTAATGGTCCAAACGTTTTGAAATCACCGAATTCAGTATCATATATGTATACGTAATAAAAGTGGTTTTTATTGAGTTTTAACTTGCTTCATTGGACTTGAAAATAAAAATGCTTAGATATGAAGTTGTACTGTTAAAAAATTCACCCTCTAGTTATATTTTTAACTATTTGTTCATGCACCTAAAAAGAATTCCTTAGTACAAAAATTACTGAATTCACGTGCAAGCAACTAGCAACATGAATCATTATTGTACAATCCATAATCTAATAAGACAAACGAACTCTTTCTTGAGTTTCGTTTATATATAGCAAGGCAATCTTAAATTATTTAAGACTTCAATGTGATAGATTCCCCAAACTTATATAAGTTTATAATTATAACATTAAAGAAACAATTGGATGGGATCCAAGACCTATATAAATAATAGGGTTACAGCTACCTAGGTTCAATAGGTTCATAGGATTCAAGCAACAAAAAAACAAATAGTTGCCAAAAATGACTTCCCCTAATTTCTTTGAGATCCAAGACTGGAACACATCATCTTCACCAAATAATTTTTGCTTCCAAACATTTTCCAACAACAATGTTGATGATTCTCCTTCTTTTGATATCATCGACTTCTCTATGCATTCACAACAAGTCCCAAAAATAGGTAACAACAACAAATACAAGGAGAAAAATGTGAAGAACAAGAAGCATGAAGAAGAAGATGAAGAGGTTCATCATGGTGAAAAAGGAAGGTACATAGGTGTAAGAAAAAGACCATGGGGAAAATTCGCAGCCGAAATTCGAGACACAACAAGGAATGGAACAAGGGTTTGGCTTGGAACCTTTGATTGTGCTGAAGATGCTGCTTTGGCTTATGATCAAGCTGCATTTGCCATGAGAGGTTACAATACTGTTCTCAATTTTCCAGTCCAAAAGGTCAAAGATTCCTTGCAAGGAATTGAGTATAATTGTGGCAACAACAACAACAAAGGGTATTCACCAGCACTTGCACTCAAAGAGAGAAACTACATGAGAAGAAAATTGTCATCATCAAAGGAAAATGAATCTACTCAAAATGCAAAGTGTAAAGGGAAAAGTGAAGAATCATCATCATCATCATCATCATCATCAAGTAGTAGTGTGATGGTGTTAGAGGACTTGGGAGTTGAATATCTTGAGCAACTCCTAAGTATTTCGGATAATAATAATAATAATCAAGGTGAAAGTCCTAGTTATTACTTCAATTAAATCTTGTTTAATTTCACTTAGATTTAATTTCTTTTCTTCTTCTTTGTTTGTTTGTAGTTCTTTATGGACATTCTAATAGGGCATGTTTTAGTTTTATTTCTCTTTTCTCTAATAATCTTGGTAATCTCTTATTCATTATTTTCTCTTTTGTGTTTCTGTAATTGTGTGTTTGTGAGTTGAGAGATCAGATCTTTAAAAAAATCACCTTTTTTTTTTCCTTTAGAGATGATAGTCTTCTGTTTGATCATCTAATTATCATGGAAGACAATGCTGCCAATAAATTCAATTTTGATTCTCACTACTGTAGTAATGTCTATACAATCATTTAATTAGTTCAAAATTTAGTTACTTTTTCAGTATCAAAAGTTATGATGGGTACGGCACTATAGGCTATATCATAGCTCAACACAAAAGGGGAATAATTAGTTACATTTTCTTAGTTAGAAATTTCATAAATTAGTCCAAACTAGGGTTTGCATCTAACATCTTGATTGATAAAGATTTTATGCATTTTGTAATTTGTTTTACATATCTCATTCTCCTGTTGGTAATAAACAGTCAAAAGAAAATGGGGATTTTACAATCACAATAACCAGAAAAGTGTTCAAGGATAATAAAAGTAGTTGACAAAATTTAACAAAATATATAGGTGATGACAATGAACGCAAGGAGCATTATTATTACAAATTACTGTAAGCAGTGTCAGTAACAAATTAAACAACTAAAAGTCCTTACGCTGGGTTTACAAGACTTCGAGTTTGAGAATAATAATAATAATAATAATAATAATAATAATAATAATAATAATTTGAGGATGACTAAGATTATAATTTTGGATTAAAATTCTAAAAATGTTTGTGATTTATGTTTTGTGCAGGAAAATAAAATGTTTAAAATAAGTCTAATTATAACATCTAACTAATTCACTTCTCAAGTTCATATTCAATAAGACTAACACTCCAATCGAACACTCATTTCTTTTTTTTTATTGCAACCCACATGATTAACCACCTCTAAATTAAGAAAAAAAAAGAATTTTTACAAATAAAAAGGGGTGTTTAAAATAGCGTTTAAGCATTAAAGAAAAAGTAAATCACAATCTTAAAATTGAAAAGAAAAAAAGAGGAAAAAAGTTAAGATTGAAAATTAAGAAGCAAAATCAAATCTGATTTGATTCAGAGGTAAATCAGAGAAGCCAAGCTTTTATATTTGTGCTTCCATTCTAACTTATTGAAGATATCTTATTCCTGTATGTACTATTCAAGTAAGATGAAAAAAATAAAAGTTATGTCTTACTGCTATAAATCAAAAGTTAAAAATAAAATTTGGAGCCAAAAAATGGATGAATGGCTAAAATTCTTGAAGCCAAAAGAAAAAAAAAGAAAGAGAAATCGCAAGGTAAGGATGCATGCCAACTCTAATCATTACTGTTGTTCCATCTTTCTTCTGCATCTCTGATATAAAATTTTGGAAAAGAAGAACAAGTTAAAAATGTTCAACCAAACTCAAATTTTAGAAGCTTTACTCTTCTTTAAAAAGGATAAACGGCTAGAAATTGAAGCAAAGGAGAATAAATACACTATTTGGGTCTACATAACTTTCCAACTTAACTTCTTCTCCTTCATAATTTTATATTGAATTTTCTGTTCTTCAATTTTTATCTTTCTTTGTTTTTTATCAATGGAAAAAGGTATTATATGAGGTATTAGAAAAAGTCACCGAGAGAAAAGATAAAGAGAGTAATATTGAAAAAAAGGCAGAAAATTATATCAAACTCTTTTGTATGTATTTCTGTTTTGTATTCATAATCTTGAGTGGGTTCCCTTGCTAATTAAGTTGGGTGAACACTTAATAGTTGAAAGTTTAGAAAGTGAACCTAGGCAAATCAAACTTGGGTAGAAGTTTGGTTTATCCCAGATAAGATTATTGGGTAGAATTCTAGAAAATTGGTGATTGTAATTTTTGTGAAAGATAGTGAAAATTCTATTAAAGTTATGATGGAGATTGGATATAAACTACATTACTCATGGTGATTGAATTAAGATATATGGTTGTGTTAATCTCTTTTTTTTGTTCTGATTCTGTTTTTCATTTGATATGAGACAAAATTCTAATTTCATCCCTAACGTTTTAAAATCTTATTTTTATCCCAAAAAATTTTAAAAGGGGTTTAATATTGTCCCATTGTTAAATTTGACACAAATAATTAACAAAATGACTAACATGGACGTTAACAACGTTATTATTAAGTCATATATTATTCAGTGTGTTAAAAAAATATAATCAAAACTTTCGTTCTTGTAACACTTTCTTTCGTCGATCTCCTTCTTATAAAAAAAATCTCAAATCCTATCAATCAATCATCAACACTCAAAAATCAAAGGAAAATTTTTACTTAGTGATTGTTGATTGATTTTACTTATGTATCAAAATCAAACATTATTGACTTTTCAATATGTTAATTGTTTGTGTCAAATTTAATTGTGGGACAATATTAAACACATTTAAAATTTTTAAGACTGAAATATAAAATTTGAAATTTTTGAGGCTAAAATAAATCGTTCAAAATACTGCCATTATTAACTTCACTGTTAGTTTATCACTATCATTATTATTGTCCCAACATTAGCACCTCCATTGCCACCATTACTAGCTACTACTACCACCATAGCCATTGCCATTATTGCCACCACAACCACAACAACGTAACAATAATGGATACAAAAGCCATCATTTCAAGATCTAGTGGTGGCCGTGGCAAAGGGTTTGGTATTAATGAAATAATTAGGAGAAGTGGATGTTGCATATTGGAGGAAAGACAAAGGCAAGGCAAGGAGCAAAGACAAATTAAATCAAAGACTAAAGATGAACAAATCGTATGAAATTGTGAAATAATTTTAAGGGTAATTTTGAACAATCAAAATGTTTAAGGATCATTTTGATTTTTAGCTCTTCTACATTCAAAAATAGATTGCTTTCAAACAAAAACTAACAAACCTGATAACAACAAATCAACAAAAGTTGGCACTAAAGATTATAGCCCATAAGTTACTCAAATATAACAAAAATCTCTATAAGAGTAAAGTATCGTTTTTGTCCTAACGTTTGGGATAAGTCTCAAAATTGTTCCTAACGTTTCAATCGTCCTATTTATGTTCCTAATATTTCAAAATTGACTCAATGTTGTCCTGCTGTTAGGGATCCGTTAAAAGAATTGACGGCGGGACAAAATTGAGACAATTTTGAAACGTTAGGAACTTAAATAGGACGAAAACGGTGGGAAAAAAAATAATACAAAAAAAAGTTTTAATTTAATTTTATTTTGTAATAATATCAATTTTTTACTGTACATAATATTCAATTATTTTTTAATTACATCTAAGTAAATTATACTTAATCATATTACTTTCATTTTAAATAAATTTATTTTTTTTATAATTTTAAAGAATTTTGTTACATTAGAGACAAAAGGTATAATTTATATTTTGTTGTATATATATTTTTTCTTTTTCGCAAGTTTATATACTAGTCATTCTACAAACATATCATAATAACTAAAAATCTTTAAGAGTAAAATTATAAAAAAATTAATTTATTTAGAATGAAAGTAATATAATTAAGTATAATTTACTTAGATGTGATTAAAAAATAATTGAACACTATATATGTATAGTAAAAAATTGATATTATTGAAGGATAAAATTAAAATTTATTTCTATATATTGTTTTTGTCCCCAATGTTTTCGTCCTATTTAAGTCCCTAACGTTTCAAAATCGACTCAATTTTGTCCTGTCGCCAATTCTGTTAACGGATTCCTAACGGCAGGACAACATTGAGTCAATTTTGAAACGTTAGGGACTTAAATAGGACGATTGAAAGGTTAGGAATAACTTTAAAACTTACCCCAAACGTTGAAGACAAAAACGATACGTTACTCATCTCTATAAACACTGAAAATTAATAACAATCAACTAATATTTATTTGTGTACAAAAATATTTATTATTTAATATATTTATAATATATTTTATATTTCAATGAGTATTCTATATTAGTTGCTGATTTGATAGCTAAACTTATATGTATATAACATAATAATTGATAACACAAATACAAGATAATAGTGAGACAGTAAAAAGGATAACAAAAATAAAAGTGTAGTTAATAATGATTTAACAGTTTTAACATAGACACTGCTCACTCAATGTCTACATACACTTTAAAAATCCAAAACAGTATAGAGAGATAGTTGGTGTTTTGCAATATTTAACCATCTTAAGACTTGATTATCTTTTTCAATTAACAAGGTTTTTCAATTTATACATGCATATCAACTATAGAACTTTGGTTTACATTTTTCTAAAATTGTTGTGCTTTTCAGATTCAGATTAGGAAATCAATTATTGGATATGGTGTCCACTTAGAATGTAATTTGGTGTCTTAGAGGAGTAATAAACAAACCAAAATCAACAGAGAAGTAGCACAGAAGCAGAATATCGAACTATAACTACTGTTCAATCAAAACTAATTTCTATCCAACAACTACTTAAAAAGCTATAAATACATCAACCAATTGTCGCTACCATCTATTGTGACAATCAAAGTACAATTTTGTTAGCTGCAAATTCAATCCTTCATACAAGCTATAAGCATATAGAAAGTACAATTAAAGAACTCTTTGTTGTTAACATTATTTTTGTCATTAATCAAATCAGGAATATCTTTATAAAATCTCTCCCAGCATCTTTGTTCCATAAATGAAACTGAATTCCATAAAAATTTGTTCTCAAAAGTGAGGTAATGAATATATAAACTGGTGAATAATTTGATAACTAATTTAATTGTCCAAATATATATAAAAGAAAATTGAATTGATAAACAATATCAATTAGGATCAACCTTCTACCAACCGAAGTTCAATCCACTGATTCTCGTTTGCATAATCAATTAAACAAACATCTTCACTCTATAAAAAATCAATGCAATATTCATAAAGTAATTTTCTCTCTAAGATACTTGGTAATACATTTTTCTAGGAGAAATAAGAAACTAAAGAAAGTTAAGTTGAACCTACCTCTTGATTCACTACTGTTTGGTTGTGCAACTTCTTTCCATGAAATTAATAATTTTCTTCAGCCCCTTGACCTTGAAACATTATAAACCCATAACAATATTTTGATTTAGCAACGAGAGAAATTCAAAAAAGAATAAAAATAAAATAATAAAACAAACCTTTTGAGGGTGAAAGACATAGATGAGGGTTTAACAAGAGAAAGCAGCAAGAAAGGAAAAAGAGGAGGAGGTAGGGAGAGTTGAGGTTTGGTAGGAGAAATACTATAATATATAATTATGATTTATTCTTTAATTTTATTTACCCAGTTAATAACGTTCTCTAATTTCTCTCCTTGATTCCGTGGGCCAGCTAATTGGATTAGATTTCACAGAAAATTGAAAAGATTAAACAAACAGAAAATTGATTTAAAAAAAAAAAAACAAAAAACTTACGCATATTATTTAAGAATTTGTCGTTAACTAATGGGTTATTGCATGTATAAAGTTCCAACACTTGTTTAAAAGAACGTATAAACTAATCATTCGATCAACCTAAATTGGTTAGGATAACTTCTCTTTTTCTGTTCGTATTTGATCATTATAATTATGAGTATACATGCTAGTGTTTTCTTTTATTATTTAAAGTGTATAACCATAATATGTGAGATTGATTATTATGATAATTAAATATTTTGGTCATATATATAATATATTGAATTTAGATATTCAAGTTTTATGAATTAAAAAAAACATCTTACAATATTATCTTTAAATATAAAAAAGAGTATTTTAAAAAATAAAATCTAACACCAGCTTTATATATATATATATATATAAAGAGTATTTTAGAAAAAAATTAACAATATATATATATGTAATGTAATTTAAAATTTTGTTCCTATTAAAAGTAAGACTGCCAAGGGAAAAATATAGTTGGTGTTTTCTATAATGTCCTACATTTTTTTTCCCAAGGGGTACGGTTTGGCAAAAGAAGCATTCAATTATGTTGACTAAAACCCTGATCCTACTTTTAGATGAATTTATAAATATAATTATTTCTAAATTTGAAAAAAAAAAACTTAAAATTTTTTAATATAATTATTTCAAAATTAACCTCAAATAATTAACAGATCATGTTGAAAAATAATAAATGTATACCATCATATATAATTTTGAATCAAAATAATTCTTAGATAAATAAACGGTATAAGTTATGATTTTTTTTTTTAAATACTAAATCTAGCATTGTAATAAAGAATATAATAAAAGATTTAAGAACTGATAATTCTAATCATGAAAAATATAATCTAATGCGTTGCCCAAAAGAAAATTGGATTAATTAGTTTGATAAAATTATCAAAAACATTCAATAAAACTAGTATAAATATGGAGTGCAAATCAATTTGGGTTCATCAGATAATCAACTTACTCGTTTACTTAAGCTGTTAAATAAATATGAAGTGTTTTAAATTTCGTCTTATATATACACTAATCTATTGGTTAACAACAAAAATTTATCCTAAACTTGTTAAGTTGGAGAAAACCCTAAAAAACCAAACCTTGAATGGGGAGTGCATGATAAGACATTATTCAATCTCAATAGATGCAATCTCAAGATCTCAGCTACTACAATTTATTTACAATTTCCAGTAAGTAAATTAGTACTTACTTGTATATCCAGATATAGCTTCCCCTTGAATTGATATGCCCATAACCGTGAGTTTTATTTCTTCTTTCCCTTAAATTATGATCATAAATCAAGGTTTTAGAGGAAGGAATGAAAAGAGGAAAAACAGCCTCCATAATATAAAGATATTAGTTTGTAACCTTTTGGACTTTCATGAAATCTTATATTATTATATTCCAAAGTGGAAACATAGTGTATATATAGTGAAAGAGTCAAAAACGGTGTATCTATAATCACTTGTTTATTTAATGTATAGCAGCCACATAGAGACAAATGTTATTTCTAATTTAATTTGTAATAGAATGGGTTCACGCATATATACAAATGTTGAGGCATGGATTATATTGGGTAACAATTTAGTAACATGGAACAAGTTGAAGCATGATAATGGTCGTTAGAGGCAACGCATCCATGTGTCCAGATACAATTTCGCTTATGGGGGCTAATGGATTATTAATTAGATTTAATTTGAATCAATAATATAATGGAATAAATAATTATTAATTGTGAATTTTTTTAATTTCAACTTCGTTCAAAGGGACATATTAAAGTTTTAAAAAAGTGGTTTGGTTTACTTTATAGGGATATAGCAAGTTAGCAACGGTCTATGAAACCTTGAGCATTGTAAATCCTAATTAAAAGTGCTATCCATGCACAAATATTAATAAATTACTTACTAGTGGGTGGGGGCGTTATATTTCCGGTTACTACTATATATAATTATATAGTGCTCTCTTCGTTCCTTTTTTGAGAGAATTTGAATTTATTTTTAGATATTGTCTAAAAAAATATTATTTTTATATCTATTTGAAGTTTTAAAATTTAATTCTCAGAAATAAATTAATTTTTAGGATTTTTTTTAAATATAAAATTTTATTTACATCGTAAAAGGTAAATAGTTGATACTTTCGTGTTAAGTGAATAAAAATTAAAATATAAAATCACTATTATATCTTTTAATTATTATTATTTGTCAAACAGCCCCTATTTTTAATTGATAAAACAAACTTATTCTAATTTATTTTTAGACTATAGAAAATAATTTCCAACCATTTGTAGTACTGATGAACAAATAATTCTTTATAATACTCAATTATAATATTCAAAGAATATAATTTCTTAGAATATATTTATTTAACATTGAAGCAAATTCCTGCTAAAAGAATTTAAAATTAATAATAATCTAAAAATAATATCACTAAATAATTATTAGAGTAAATTATATAAATAACACAAATTAAATTAATATTACCGAATGGTCTTAAATTAAATCTAGTTACTTTTTTATTCTTTTTTAATTTATCTATATCGTTGCATGTTGCAACACACAAAAAGAAAAACATTGAGTGTCGTTAAATTTATCGTCGAATTTAGCGTTGCACATTAGTATCGGTTTTATTGGAGAATTTATTGATGGTTTAGGTGTGAAATTTGTTAGATAATATCAGTGGATTTCTGTTTCCGACTTTAAATTTGCCGATAATAATTGGAGAGAAAACGAAAAGAATAAGCGCAAAATGTAACGTGGAATTTACTGTTGGATTAATTCGACGGTAAACACATTTAGTGGAACTCTGTGTTTTGGTGACCCGCAACGCATTACCGACAAATGACAGTAATCGTGCTCTAAATTTGAACCGCAAATCCTCTTCTCCTTCGTTTCGAATTTTTCTCTCTCTCTAACCTCTCGCCTCCCAGTCTCTCTCTAACTCTCTTATTTCTCCTCTCCTCTCTGACAACACCCTTTTACGTATGGCTCTGCTGCTGCTGCTGGAAACGCTTTTGCCACCGCTTCTACTCTTCTTCTTCTCCTACTACTCTTCTTCTTGGCGCCGACATAGGAGGAAAGTCAGAAACTTCTTTTCAGTTATTATTTCTTTCTCTTGTTAAGGTTCATTTCAAGTAATGCTTTCGAGTTTCTAAAAGAGGATTAAAGTCTGAGCTTACTTGTTAATATAAAATAGAATTTGTATTGATTATTGTTGATTTGTGTTGATTATTCAGGTTGTTTGGTAAAAATTTCATTATATATATTTTATTATTATTATTGATTTAATTTGTTCTTAAATCTTTAATTTGAAAATTGCTTTTTGGTGCTTTAATTTTTTTTTCAAGTTACTTGCTACTTTAATTAGGTGATAATTTAGAATTTTAGTTAGAAAATTTATAAAAATTAGTTTAACTTGTTGTTATATTTCTTGAATTTAAATTTGAATTTGTTTGGACAAGATTAAAATATAAACTTACTTGTTATTATAAAATAGAATTTGTGTTGATTATTTAGGTTTATTTGTGAAGCTTTTTTATTATATATTTTTTATTATTATTAATTTAATTTGTTCTCGATCTTCAACTTGAAATTTTTTTTTTGTGCTTTATTTTCTTATTCAAGTGGCTTGTTGCTTTAATTAGGTGATAATTTAAAATCTATTAGAAAATTTATAAAAATTAGTTCAATATAACATGTTGTTATATTTCTTGAATTTAAATTTAAATTTGTTTAAACTAGATTAAAGTATGAGCTTACTTATTATTATAAAATAAAATTTGTGTTGATTATTTAGGTTGTTCAATAAAATTACATTGTACATTTTTTTATTATTGTTATTTAATTTGTTCTTAATCTTTAACTTGAAAATTAATTTTTGGTGCTTTAATTTTCTTTTCAAGTAGTTGCTTGCTAGCTTCAATTAGGTCATAATTTAGAATTAGTTAGAGAATTTAAAAAATTAGTTTAACATACTGTTATATTTTCTGAATTTGAATTTGAATTTGTTTGGACTAGATTAAAGCCTAAACTTATTTGTTATTATAAAATAGGATTTGTGTTGATTATTATTGATTTGTGTTAATTATTGTTGGTTTATGTTGATTATTATTCAAGTTACTTAGTGAAATTTTCATTATATGTTATCTTTATTATTGTTTATTTAATTTGTTCTTAATCTTTTATTTAGAAACTATTTTTTGGTATTTTAATTTCTGTTTTAAGTTGCTTGATACTTCAATTAGGTGATAATTTAGAATTAGTTTGAGAATTTATATAAATTAATTCAATATGCTATCATGTTTCTTGAATTTAAATTTTAATTTGTATCGACTGGATTAAGGTTTGAGCTTACTTGTTATTTTAAAATAATATTTGTGTTGATTATTGTTGATTTATATTCAAGTTATTAGTGAATTTTCATTATATATCTATATATATTATTGTTAATTTAATTTGTTCTTAATCTTTAACTTAAAAAGTATTTTTTAGTGTTTTAATTTTCTTTTCAAGTTGCTTACTGTTTTAATTAGGTGATAATTAAAAATCAGTTAGAGAATTTATAAAAATTAGTTCAACATGTCATATTTCATGAATATAAATTTTAATTTGTTTGGACTATCTTGTGTTTCAATTTGGTTAGATTTGTGGGAACCGTAAAGATGGATATATGTCCAATTTTAGAGGAGGTTATGTCAAAATTTTTTTAAAATAATATAAATATTGAAGGATTTGTGTTGTATATATGTTGATTAGTGTTAATTGATATTCTCTTTGCAGACATGATGACAGATAACAGAGGTGTCACAAGTTGATCTCGTAGTCGTTGTAGAGGGAGGATTTTCACTACCGGTACCCTAGGACTTCTCGGACATCGCCCACTACCCCAACTACCCAATTGACCCCTGTGAGTCACAGGCGGGTCCACTGGACCAGTAGTTCATCATGCTCCTGAACTCCAACTACGTGGCTCCTTCTGCTACGCCCCTACCTCCGCCTCCTACAACTTCAACGACAAAGACCATGGTGGGTAATTCCTCTAATGCATTCCAACCAGATGTCCCTCCACCACTACCCATCATACGGATGAGGATTTGGCATGCATGTGTGAGTACTATTTAATGTCTTTTATCCGCAATCTATTTTGAATTTGTTAGATTTTATGTATTTTTATGTGTTTGCTAATCTAAAGTTTTTTATTGATAGGTTTGCACCAAACAACAATGCATGTACACAGGAGATTTTCAATGTGATTTAGTCCATGTACGACAACTCAAAACCAAGCTACATGAAGATCCCTACTGAGACAAGAGAGTGGTGGTTTTAGAAGTGAGCGGTGAGAACCTAATGTTGTTGAATTAACTATATTCTAACTGTATTTTATTTCAACTAACTAATGTTGTTGAATTACTTTGTGCAGGAGAACTTTATATGGGATAGAGATCACTTGATTAGGTTAGGCGACTTCAGCAGATGATGCAAGACGTTTGTCAGGGGAGCAACTACCTCACGATTTGGCTCCATCCAGATATTAAGAAGGAATTGGACATCCATTTTAGTACTGATGAGGGGTTCAAGTGTCGCTATCCGAAGAACAAAACTAACAGGGCTTCGCCGAGGTCGTTAAAGTATACTGGTGAGTCAGGGACTTTCATGAAGATGAAGAGTAGGCTGGTATGTAATTTGCTAATCTTTGTTAATTATTACTTGAATTAATTGTTACTTGATTTATTTTATTAGCTGGTTTCAATATGTGTAGTCTAAGTCATTGGAGCGTGAGGCGACATTGGTGTAGACCTTTAAGTATACTCATATGTTGAAGGCTAATAAGAAGAGATTTGTTGATGAGCGGTCTGCGGCTTGCTATGTGAGTTTCAATTAATTCTAAATTTGAAATGTATGTATTCGGTTTAAAGTCAATTAATTGTCATCCTAATCACAATGTATGTTACACAGGAGGACTACACGCAGAGATTGGAGGCCGTAACCCAATAATCCCACCCTAGTAGGGACGATCCTGGCTCCGATGCCTCACTCGTTGATCCTGATAGGGTTTGGCGTGAGACCACTTCTGAACTTACAAGAATTATGTCGACGGGTTGGGGTCGTTCTTTGCCAGCGGCCTCCACATCTTTACATTGGCGGATTTATCTGCTTCTACCTCTGTCAATAGCCCTGCCGATCCTATAGAAGTTGTTGATTTGAGGGAAGAGGTGCAGAAGCTCGCACAGGAGCTTCAGCAACAAGTTAGAAGTCTGAGGAGAGATACAAACGAGCTTCTTGTATGCATAGGAGACACCGTTGCCATAAGCTCGAAGCTGACAAAAAAGCTAGAGCGGCTAAAGTGCTTGCGAAACCAGGTGGCGTTGTACAATATGCAGATGTGCGTTGGAAAGGCACCAGCATCAACACCTAGTTTGCCGTCTCAACACGGGAGAAGGCGACGATTATCCGTAGGGTTTAGGGATTTAATTTATTTTATGTCTATTTCATTGTATTTGACTTCTTTAACTTTTTATTATATTTAAATCCTTGATATTTAATAAAATCATTAGTTGATTTCTGATATTTGGAATTAGTACACTAAAGAATTAAAAAAAATTAATTTCACTGCTAAATGTACATTAAATTTTTATTAGAGAATTTAAAATTTAGAATTAGAATATAGTATAGAATTTAAAAATTAAAAATTTAAGATTAAAAAAAGGTTCATATTGTCTAGAAAAAATTGACTTTCTAGAGGAATTTTTATTACTATTTGTGAATGAACCTTAAAAAAAATAAATTCCTTAGTACAACAATTACTGAAATTCACATGCATGAATGTATAAGCAGGGCAAAGCAAGTGGTAACATGAATCATTATTTTACAATCCATAATCTAATAAGACAAACGAAGTCTTTCTTGGATTTCATTTGTAGCAATGCAATCTTAATTAATCATATGACTTCAATTGATAGATTCCCCAAACTCATAATACTAAAGAACCATTTGGATGGGATCCAAGACCTATATAAATAATAGGGTTACAGCTACCTAGGGTCAATAGGTTCCTAGGATTCAAGCAACCAAAAAAAAAAAAAAAAAACTCAGTTGACAAAAATGACTTCCCCTAATTTCTTTGAGATCCAAGACTGGAAAACATCATCTTCACCAAATTTTTGCTTCCAAAAATTTTCCAACAACAATGTTGATGATTCTCCTTCTTTTGATATGATTGACTTCTCCATGCATTCACAACAAGTCCCAAAAATAGGTAACAGCAATAAATACAAGGAGAAAAATGTGAAGAACAAGAAGCATGAAGAAGAAGATGAAGAGGTTCATCATGGTGAAAAAGGAAGGTACATAGGTGTAAGAAAAAGACCATGGGGAAAATTCGCAGCCGAAATTCGAGACACAACAAGGAATGGAACAAGGGTTTGGCTTGGAACCTTTGATTGTGCTGAAGATGCTGCTTTGGCTTATGATCAAGCTGCATTTGCCATGAGAGGTTACAATACTGTTCTCAATTTTCCAGTCCAAAAGGTCAAAGATTCCTTGCAAGGAATTGAGTATAATTGTGGCAACAACAACAACAAAGGGTATTCACCAGCACTTGCACTCAAAGAGAGAAACTACATGAGAAGAAAATTGTCATCATCAAAGGAAAATGAATCTACTCAAAATGCAAAGTGTAAAGGGAAAAGTGAAGAATCATCATCATCATCATCATCATCATCAAGTAGTAGTGTGATGGTGTTAGAGGACTTGGGAGTTGAATATCTTGAGCAACTCCTAAGTATTTCGGATAATAATAATAATAATCAAGGTGAAAGTCCTAGTTATTACTTCAATTAAATCTTGTTTAATTTCACTTAGATTTAATTTCTTTTCTTCTTCTTTGTTTGTTTGTAGTTCTATTATTTTCTCCTTTATTTGGTTTTGTAATATTGGTGTGTGCTTGCGAGTTTAGATATCTTCATTAAAAAATATATATATATTTTTTCTTTTAGACCTCAATCCCCAAATGCAACCCAAGAAGAGATGATATTCTTCTATTTGATCAACTAATTATCATGGAATAAAATGCTGCCAATAAAATTCAGTTTTGATTCTTACTGCTAGTAACGTATGTTCAATGGCATATCTCAACACAAAAGGGGAATGAGTAGTTACATTTTCTTCTTATCTTGAAATTTCACAAATTAGTCCAAACTAGGGTTTGTATCTAACATCCTGATTGGTAAAAGATTGTGACGTTTTGTAAATTGTTTTACATATCTTGACTCTCATTCTTCCCCACTACATCTCCTGTTGGTAATAATCAATCAAAAGAAAATGGGGACTTTACAATCACAATGACCAGAAAAGTGTTCAAGAATAATAAAATTAAAGTTGACAAAATTTGACAAAATGTATATCTGTAGTGACAATTAAGACAACAAGTAAAGTGGAGTCCATTTTATTCTTTAAAAGATTTTTTTAAAATCCATTTTCTTCTAAGAATCCTATTCACAAATGTATCTATCCTTAGGAAATTTGTTCTTAGAAACATAGATAATTAGGATAGATCAGATACTCAAGAAATTATTGATTCCTACTAAATCCCTCAAAATAAACCCTATTATTAATTAGAAACAGTTTATTTCAATACTTATTAAAGAATAATGCACCACTTTAGTACTTGCCTCTTAAATGAGAGAAACAAAAGAATTATTGAAAACTCTTAAAATATATGAAAAAAATATTGTAAAGTCTTTAATGTTTGAGTTGGAAATTAAAATAGTAATAAACATTTTGTGGTATATCAAAAAATTTATTATGACAGTATTTATTTAAAAAATATAATTATAAAATAAAAAAGTATATATATAAATAGATTAGAATATTTAAAATTGCTATAATCTTATTCTATTAGTGTATCAAGGTACATCTTTTGATAAAGTCATTCTTATATATTTTATGGACGAATTATTGTTTAACTTAAATTTTAATGATATAATTTTAACACAAGAGATATTTCAATTGTATTTAAATATCAATTTTTTTTATTATTTAATAATGTGATTTTTATTTTTTCTTTTATATGGTTCTATTCGGTAAAAATTGATAAAATTCAATTAATAATTAACTAAGAAAGAATTTATCAAAATACATGTTTGTTGACAATTAAATATTTTTATTTTTATTTTTTTAAATTTATCTTATTTTTTATTTATATTTTTTATTATTATATAATAAATAAAATAATTTCATTCAAAAACTACTAGCCACATTACAAGTAGTAATTTATCCTTTATTTTAAAAAAAAAATAAATAGAATTTACCAATTAAAAATATTATTTATACACTTACTAATTAAATAATTTTATTTAATGAGTGATCTTAGTGTACAATTCACATGCTTGGCTATGAAAACAAACCTTCATCCTAAAATAAAAGAAAAATATATTGCTTTTCAACCAAAAACCAACAAACATGATAACAACAAATCAACAAAAGTTGATACTAAAGATGATAGCCCATCATACAAGAATTGAAAGAATGACGATAATATTTGGAAGTTATTGTCTTTAAAATACATGATAATGGTGATGAGTCAGTGAAAGCAGTAACGAAAATAAAAAGTATATTTGATAACAATTTTAACATTAATTTTGTTTCCCCATTTTTCAGGGTACTAAATTTTGCTATAGCATCTACTAAATAGATTTATATACTCATTTTCTCTATATTTATATCTAAAAAGTAACATTCAAACATCATCAAAGTAAAGATTATACAATAAAAATCAACAAAGGGTACACACAAAATAAAGTAACATGAACTATCACTAAATTAAACACAACTTTTAGAAATAATTATTTATCTGTCTCCTCTTATATATTAATTTAAAGTTTTAGGATGAGCGATTTCATGATATTAGAATTAAAGTTTTTCTATATCTAAAAAGTTTAGACTTTGATCCTTGATTGTTATTCAAAAAAAAAAAATAGCATAAGATAAATAAAAAAAGAAAAAATTTATGCAAAAATTTAAGCAAATTCAAAAAAAAAAAAATTGTTTGAGAGAACGTATTAAAAATATAACCATTCGTGTGCTTTATTCTAACAACTTAAATTTTTTAAAAAATGATTTTGTAACAAATAGAAACACAATTTTTTGAACAAAAATACTAATTGTCCACACATGAACTCTAACAAAATCAAATCAAAATCAACTCGTCATGTTGTAACCATCACCAATGACACAACAGAATTAAGAAACATAAATCAATATTTGAAAGAAGTTTTGTTGATGTAATAAACAAATCAAATTACTCAAATACATTTTTCCATCAAAAGTAAAACATATCTATGTAAGTGGCAAGGACCATCTATGTACTACTCACCATTGCTTCTCTCTTTGAGAATCAAACCTTTAACAATTACATTAAAAGAAAAAAAATGACTATGCTAATTGGTAAGGAAAGGGTGAAGTAATAAAAACAGAAAGTTAGTTATTGTTTGTTAGGAAATTAGTTATAACAACTTTTGCACATTCCTCTCTATAAAAGGTTCTCAATATCTCTTGCAAACATTAAAAAAGAAAAATATTCAAGTTCATATATGAATATTCATATCAAACTCTCAATTTCTCTTCTCCAATGATGGGAATAAAGTCTCCATTAATTAAGGGCATAAATACAACTATGATCAATTTGAATAGAGATTATCTGTATAAATTTACCATTATAACATCACAGTCTTTTTTTATTTTATTTCAGTACATGTAGCAAGAAACTAAATGTATATTAGAAATTCAAATTCAAATTCAGATGCAAATCCAACAATGAATAGATAGAAAAAACTGGTGAATAATTGGATAAGTAAATTACTCGTCCAAATATACAAGAAAAAATTGAATTGATGATGAACAATATATAATATCAATTAGGATCAACTAACCTTCTATATACCCAAACAACTGTATATATATATATATATATATACCACCAACCCAAGTTCAATTCATTGATTCTCGTTTGAATAATCAATTGGACAAACATCTTCACCCAATAAAAAACAATGCAATATTCATAAAGTAATCTTCGCTCTAAAATATTTTCTAGGACAAACAAGAAATTAATAAGGAAAGCTATGTTGAACCTACCTCTTAATTCAGCACTGTTTGGTTGTGCAACTTCCCCTGAAATCAATCATTTTCTTCAGCCCCACAACCTTGAAACGTTATAAACTCACAACAATAATTTCATTTAGCAATGAGAGATATAAAAAAAATAAAATAATAAATAAATAAAACCTTTTATTTTGAGGGAGAAAGACATAGATGAGGGCTTGACAATAGAAAGTAGCAAGAAAGAAAAAGAGGGGGTAGAGAGAGTTGAGGTTTGGTAGGTATAGGAGAAACAATATAATATATATATCATTATAATTTTTATTCTTTAATTTTATAAAGCCATATAATAATGTTGCTCTAATTTCTCTCCATGATTCCGTGGGCAAAGCTAATTGGATTAGATTTCAGTATTTCACAGAAAATTGGAGAGATTATAACAAACACAATGAAAGCAAAGCTTAAAAAAAAATCATTGGCGTATCACTACAGTGGAAGGTTTTTTTTGTGACTAAATAGAAAAGAAAGAAAAAAAGGGACAAAATCAAATTAATTAGTTAGGGTCATATTTAAATTTATTAGATGTTGAATTTCATTTTATGGTTGGCTCCAATTTCAGTGAATGTCTGCGCCAAAAACAGCTGCTTTAGTCATACAATCTGCAATACTATTTACAGTCATCTAAATTAAAAGAATAGAGATTCTTCAATTATTTGATATAACGTCTCTTTTTTTGTTTCCATTTAATAATTATATACTAGTGTTTCGGTGTTTCCTTTTGTATTTAACGTGTATGTATAATAATAAAAAATGTGAGATACATTATTATTATATGTGTTTAATTTTTATGCTATTTTGTCTAGTGGTGCCAATCACATATTATCTTTACTTTTTTTCGAAAATTATTTATGTGATTAATATAAAAAATAGTTGTTTTTATTAATGTACTATTATGTTATTGAATATAAGTGTAAAATTTTACATTGATAATATTATATATATATATTGGATTTTTAAGTTTTATAAATTTTTAAAAAATATTTTATAATATTATATTTAAATATAATAAAAAAGTATTTTAGAGAAAAACGATTTGACACTAAACCTTTTAATATTTCTTTTTTATGTAGTTAAATAAAATAGAATGTAATAAGTTGAAATTTTGTTGCTATTAAAAGTAAGACTGCGAAGGGAATAATATATAGTTGGTGTTTTCTATGATGGCCTACCTTTTTTTTTTCTTTTTCAAATAAGGGGTACCGTTTTTGTTTTGGCTTATTTAACAATAAACACTCATCGTGTTTATTACTTTATCTTCTTAATCCAATGATACATGCTTATGTGGGAACTTTAATTATATTTAGTAAAAGAATCATTCAATTATGTTGACCGAAAGCCTGATTTTACTATTTGATAAAATTATAAATATAATTATTTCTAAATTTGAAATAAAAAACTAAAAAATAAAATAGATAGAATCTATCTTCAATATAAACCTGGGAATTAAACAGAGGGTTATATATATATATAAAGAGAAATAAAAGTCACGTATTGTTTATTCTTATATCAAATCTCACAGATATACTTTTAAAATGTTTATAGATATCTCTCGCCCCCCTTGAATTAACTTTTGGATGAATTAGGCTTATTCAAATTAATTCTAATTATTTTCGATCAATTAATATAAAATATAGCATAACTGCTCTAAAAACCGGTTTTTGTTTCACATTCAACTGCAAAAGCCATTATTCCATGGACTTACTTATTATTCCAGTTGTATCTTTCAAAAAACATCGTTTTCATGGGTGTATCATAAGTAAAAAAAAAAAATATATCGTATTTATTAGATGTATAATTATTTATATATCTTTATTTGACATTTTAAATATTTGAGATGAATAATTTTATAATATATTATGAGTGTCTATAATAAAAAAAAAAATCTAAAATTTGATACTTATTGTAATGATATCTTTTTTTTAATGGTAAAAAAAAAATAAGGTGACGGAAATGGCGACCCAAATAATTATATTTTGTATGCTTACTCTTTATAATAATGTAAGCATTTGTTACTTTTGTACGAACACGGTTTATTTCAAGCTATGAAGCGGACATTTTGTTGAGTCGTGTCGGATATATTTTTGACACGACATTTATTGATATTTATTCGATACAATGTTTATTTGTTGTGTCCAACCGTGTTTTAATAAAAAATAAAAAAAATTTTCGGACACGTTTGGAGTTTGGACACACCAAAATAGTGAAAATACTATCACATGTCAGTGTGTCCAGTCTTATTCTTAACATATATTTTTGAAATAAATTTAGATATAGTATATATTATTATTTATTAAAATAAAAAATAATTTTAAATACTTGATATAGTTAAAATAAGACATTAAAAATAATTAAAAAAGTTAATTTATATTTTAATATCAATAAAATATTAATATCGTTATGATTTATCCAAAAAATACTTTATATTTTATATATGTATGTCTTCGTGTCTTATAAGATTTTAAAATTTGCGTGTCAGCATATCTCATATCGTATTGTATCCGGTGTCTATGTCATACATCATAGATTTCCAGTCAACTAGTTCTTAAGGCACTAAATAAAATCAATGTTTAAATTTGATATAGTATTCATGTTTATCAAATATATTTCACACTTTAATTGCATTATGTCTTTATTTTAATGGCAATAAAACTACGATAAGGTTGTTGCATTATGGTCCCAATATATAGGCTATAATAAATCGCAATGAATGGTTACGAATTTAATTATTTCAAGTTGTAAATGTGAAATTTAAAGAACAAAAAAAAAAAAAAAACTAGGGTTGGTCATTAATCAAGTGTTGGAGAATGGATCAAATCTCATCTTATGTATATATTAATTTATTAGCTAACAATAAACTTCTAAATAAAATTCAGATTTACAATAATTTCTCAAATTGGGAAACATTATGGGTAACAAAAAAAAGCAAAATAAAAAACCCACAACAATAGTAATTAATGTGAATCTGCAAAGGGTATGTATTTGATTGTTTTTATGTTTAAATTATTTAGATAGGTTATTTAGTACTTACATGTCTATATATCGAGATAGCTTCTCCTTGATATGCCTATAACTCTGAGTTTCTTCTCTTGGCAAGTCACGTGCTCTTCTTCCTTCAAATTACGATTACAAATCAACATATTTACTAGTAAATAAAGGTTTAAGAGGTAGGAATGAATAGCCTCCATAATATAAGGTTGTTAGTTTGTACCTTTTTGGACTTTCATAAATTCTAATGTATTATTAAATAACTAGTGAGAAGAGTCAAAAAGGTTCGTTGTATTGATCAATCAATTGCTTAATATATAGCAGCCACATAGAGACACATCTTATTTCTAATTTAATTTGTAATACAATGGGTTCACACATACAAATGTTGAGGCATGAATTATATTTGGTAGCAATTAACATATATAGAACAAGTTGAAACATCATACTAATGGTCATTAGAGGCAACGCACGCATCCATGTGTGTCCAGATACAATTTCGCTCATGCTGTGCTAATGGATTAATTAGGTTTAATTTGAATCAATAATTATGAATTTTTTTTTTTATATTGTTTCATCTTCAAATGGTCATGTATGTTAAAAGTTCAAAAAAGTGGTTTGATTAACTTTATAGGGATATAGCAACGGTCTATGAAACCTTGAGCATTGTAAAGTCCTCGTGTCATCCCTGCCCAAATAATAATAAATTACATACTAGGGATCTAGTGAATATAGGATTTTTTATTTAAATAAATTAAATAAATATTTTATTTACTAAAATAAATAATTATAAAAATTATTATGAAAATACGTCCTACAGTCTTATTTTGTTTATATTTATAATTATTTCGTTTACAGTATAAACGAAATAAAACTAAAAACGTATTTTTAGAATAATTTTTATAATTATTTATTTTAATAAATAAAATATTTATTTAAATAAAAAATCCAGTGGATATATACTTATATTAATATAGTACTCTCTACAACTTGTAAAAAGTTAAGAGAGAAGTCATACTCGCAAAATAAATTGTATACTATTTTTTGTAACCTGTGAAAAATAGAAAAAGCCAAAACAATGTGTTTTTGCGACTTGTAAAAGAGGACAAAAATAATTACTTTTTTCAGCCTAAAAACAAAAATTTAGACCCATATTCTTGAAATTGATAATGTATAGCTCATTTTCAAAAAATTCAGCATTTTGAAAATCATATACAAAATTATCAGCCTTCTCTTCGTTCATTTTTCCTTTTCATTTTACTTGAATACACAATTATTAAGTGAGCTTTGTTTCAAGTAATTTATTTTTTAGGAATATACGTAAGCATAATATACGCAGCAATTGTAAAAAAATGACAAATAAAACCTAATTTGTTTATTTTTTGGATATAAAAATTCTTTGGACATGAGTATCTCAAATGCCTTATATATATTCGGGAATAAAATGTTAAATTTGAAACAAATTAAAAAATTGAATATTTTAATTTCAATAAATTATACTTCTTATAGTAAGTAAAGAGCAATTCCAAAACCTCTCTTGAGTTTGAGAGAAGATATAAAGAAAAAATAACCATCTCCAATTAGTTATGCTACAAGTGTACATTTTCTGTTATAGATAATTAGTAATGCTCAAGATTCATTCATGACCTTTCTTAAACTTCTCTTTGATTAGTTTCTAGTTTCTACCTATAAATGTTGTTCTCCCCTCAGGTGTAATACACACTCTCTTCTATTTAACCTGGTCAAATTGAAGTGACTCGAGCTTTGGCCTAAATCTAATTGAATTGTTGGGTAAAATAATATTTTAGTCTTAGCTTTAGGATAAATTTTAATTTAATTTTTAATATTTTAAACGTCTTATTTTAGTTAAAATTTTTTTGAACATTTTATTTTAATTCTAAAAAAATTTTAAACGAGTTCAATGTAGCTCCACTATTAAATATGATGCAAGCAATTTGCATATTGAGGAGTCAATAACATTCGATTTTACTATGTAAGTAAAATCGATTCATCAACGATCACTAATATAATTTTTTTTTTATTTTAAAAGTTGATGATTGATTGTTAAAATTTTGAATTTTGTAAAAGAAAAGAAAATTAAAAAGAAAAAGTGTTATAAAAAGGATTATATTGAACATTATTAACGTTCACGTTACTCATTTGATTAACTATTTACATCATATTTAACAATAGAATTATATTGAATATATTTAAAATTTTTTGAAATAAAAATAAAATATTTAAAATCTTTAAAATAAAATTAAAATTTAATCTAAATATTAAAAACTAAAATAATACTTTATCTTTGAATTATTTTATTGGGTTGTAATTTTTTTTTTAAATCTTGCTGAGCCATTTTTAATTCGGATCAAAATTCACCCAAATTGTTCGGACTTTTTTTAGGATCCTACACGCTTAGACAAAAGTATAGTATTTTTAGTATGTTATAAGATTTGTCCCTCAATTAGGAAAAAATTATATTGTACCATACGTAAGAATAAAGGAACGACACATAATATCTACAACCTCGTCAAATGCACTAAACGACAAATGAAAATGCCTGCCCATAAAATAAGCTGAACAAGAATCATTAATATATTATTAGCATTAGAGATAAGTACAAGCTATTAAGTCACTAAAATTAGACAAAATAGCACATGTGATGGTGATAGATGACCCATTATAGGAGTGCCAGAGTTTAAAAACAAGCATCTTTTATGGTAGAGTCTTAATTTTATTTTAATTTTATTTTTGAGTATAAAATCAATTTAAAATCCCAAATTGTTTTATTTGCGAAACTAGAATTTTTCAATCCGATCTTACTCCAAACAATAAATTTATTTTTAACTAATATAATATTTGTATTTATAATATAAAATACTTTTATATATTATTCGTAATTAAATATTTAATTTGGTGGCAATAAATACTTTAATAAAAACTTGAATTTAAAGTTTTACTATATCATCATATGAATTCGGCTCTAAATTTGGTGTACACTGGAAATACGAAAAGAAATAAAATTTATTAATAACAATTCAATGAGTATTTTTATTAAATTTTGTACGAATTTTACTCAATTGCAAAATATTATTATCTAAAAACTGAGAATTTATGGCATAAAATGATGTGAAGTACGATTTTTTTGTAATAGACAATGATAAAAATTTGTAAATTTTGTTTCAATGTAGTTAGTTTTTCGAAGTGAAAATCCATGAATTGTTAATTAAGTTTGGAGATGTGATAGCTAATTCACCAGAATCAAATCAAAATTTATAGTAATTCTAAAAGTCTCTAGTTCAATGCCTGTTATTGCCTCTTTATTTGTGTCTATAATTACATCTAAAAGAGTTTTGATGGCTTCTTAATCCTTCGCCGTTAATCTAAACTGTATTAATGAAGGAAAAATTAGTAGTAATCGCTCTTTTAGTGAGTTTGCAATTGTGCTTACAAATACTTTTGTTGGGATAGATGATATCAGTTTTAAGAGAGGGTAAAAAATCGAATTCCGTAAAAGATGTACTATAGGATGACATTGATGCGAAATCTACCAAGATAAATGATAATGATAATGATTTAGAGAGGAGTGTTCCAATTGATTAGAATGGACTATTAAATTCTAGAACATAACAATATTTATCGTATTTTTTTACTTTAAATTTATAGGTCATAACACAGCAGGGTACATATATAATTAAAGTTTAGTTAATATGTATTTTAAGAATACATAATAAATTTATTATAACAGAAAGTTTTAAATTTTTTTATTTAATAAATATAAAATATATATATATTAACAATTTAGATTTTTTATATTTTTAATAAAATTTTTAATTTATAATCTTAATATATATTTTTAGAATACCAAATATATAGATAAGCCTTTAAAAAAAATACATACACAAGACTAAAGTTTTTTTTGGACATGACATAAGATGTAAAGTTTTTATAAATATTTGTTTGGACATTCATTTTATAACTATTTAATTAAGTTGTAAACCCCAGTCACCCCCAAACTCATTTTATCAATAAAAACTCTACTTTATGAATACCAAACAAAATATATTATAGTTTCTTTTTTCTTTTGGGGTTAATAGAAACAAAATTAGATAACCTTAAACTTTTCTATAGAATTGCAGTTGATCTTAGCCGGAATGGAAAATTATAATTTAAAATATTGATCATGGGAGTAATCAAAATGTTCGAATCGAAATTATTATTATTTTTTTGGTTAACGAATCGAAATTACTTTGAATATTCATAATTTCGTTGAATCTTGATTGAAAAATTAGAACCGTAAACTATTGATACTTTTAAATATTTATTAAATATTTACAAGTACTTGATTAAATATTATAAATATAAATTACTCAAAATTTTATATTTAAATTATCTATTTTATCTTTAAACGAGACAACTTTTTTAAGTAAAATTTTGAATATTTTTCTAGTACATAATTTCAAATATTCGTTTGAACATTAATATAAATTAAAAATAAAATATTAAAAAATTATCTAACATTAACAGATAAACAACTTTTTTACAAAAACTAATATTAGAGAATCACATTAATTATCGGTATAAAATACTTATTGAAATATAAAATATAAATTAAAAATAAGTTAAATAATATATATATTTATACACAAATACATAATAATTAATTTAGTGACTGATTTTTAGTGTGTATATAATATTTTTATATTTTTAAAATTATTTTATTTATCTCAAATTCCATTCTTTAAAATAAATTTTTAATTTTAAATTATAAAAATTAAACTATAAATCCTCAAAGGAAAAAAGTTTTTAATATTAAAAAAAAATAGTTAATATTGACTAACAAGAGATTCATTCATTCCTATATTTAATTTCTATACTTTGTGTTTTACAAATTCATCTCATTGGATATTCTTTTTTGTATTTCGGTATGGTATAGATGCTCTTTTAATCTATTAGCAACAAGACTTTAATAAAAGATGCCCAATATATAAATTGGTTCTGTTAGAGAACCAATTAGGAGGTGAAATTAATTCTAGCAAATTAGTTAAAAATAGAGGTGTTTACCGATCGTATTCGATCCGTATATTTGCCGTGTTTATTTGAATTTGATCTAAAAATTGTGGATATAAATTCGATTAGTAAGGTTTTCGGATCGGATCGGATCCGCAGATTAATCGTATCGGATTGCGAATTTTATGTTACTATCCGCACGCATATTTGCGTATCTGCAAAAATAAAGAAATAAATAAGTAAATATTCTTTTTATATTTTATTTCAACTAATAATTATCATATATGTTGTATTATTTTAATTTATTATTTAAGAAAAGTATGTTTAATATCATTTTAAAAGTAAACATATTTAAAAGAATAGAAATAATAAATTTTATTGATATTATTTTAATAAAAATAAGTTTTTAAAAATATTTTTGTGTTTTGCGGATATATCTGATATCCAATCCGATCCGCAACTGTGCGGATCAGATCCAATCTTAAAAACTGCGAATATTAGATCCGATCTGATAATTTTAGTACGAATCGAATCAAAATTTTGACCATATTTAATCCGATCCGATCCACGTTCACCCTAGTTAAAAATAGGTTTTTTATAAAAAAAAAATTAGTTAGCTTATATTACAAATAATTCCCTCTACTTTTTCTATATAAATATAACATGGTAAGAAACATAAACAATTTGGGTGGGATCTCTAGGTTTCAGTATATAAATAAGTAGTCACAGAGAGCCATAAGTGATTATGATATCATATAATCATACACAATTAAAGGTACAAAAATGAGCACTACTACGCCTCCTTTCTTTGAGATCCCAGATTGGGACATGTCCCATCATGATCATAACAATGTTTCACACACTTTCTGCTCCCAATCATTCTTCACAACCAACAATAATGGATTATTCACAACCCATGTTGTTAATCACCCTTCTTTCATTAATAACAATTCATCACTTTCCTTTGATGATGATATCATTGACTTCTCCATTGATTATTCACAATCACAATCACCAACAACCACAGAGAACATCAAGAAGAAGAAGCAGCTTGAAGATGATGAAGAAGAACAAGTTGATGGTGGCAAGGGAATTAGAAGAAATTACATAGGAGTTCGGAAAAGGCCATGGGGGAAATTCGCAGCGGAAATTCGAGACACAACAAGGAATGGAAGAAGGGTTTGGCTTGGAACATTCGAGAGTGCAGAAGATGCTGCTTTGGCTTATGATCAAGCTGCATTCTCCATGAGAGGCTACTCTGCTCTTCTCAACTTTCCATTCAAAAGGGTCAAAGATTCTTTGCAAGGAATCATGATGGATTCTGATTCTTGTTCTTGTTCTTCACCTGCACTTGCACTCAAAGAGAGGAATTGCATCCAAAGGAAGTTGTCAAAGACTAAAAAGAAAAGGGAATCATCAGAGAAATCTTCATCATCATCATCATCAACAACTAATGTGATGGTGTTTGAGGATTTGGGGGTTGAATATCTAGAACAACTCCTTAGCATTTCAGATCAAAATTAGTTATTTACTACTTACTCCTTACCATTTTCTTTCTTTATTTATCCCTTTTCACAAATGTAATTTAGATTCACTTTGTTTCCTCTTTCTTCATTTTGTTGCTCTTCCTTCGGATTTTCATAAGTCCAATGTTCTAGTAATAAGCACATTTAACAATAATCTCTATAATTCTTTATAAGTCCTTCTCCATTTTCTTCTACTCTTAATCTACTATTTTGAACATGTAAGGGGTATAAATGACAATAAATTTTTTTATAGATAAAATTGATAGGTAATAAAATTACACCGTACCTATGATGTTAATCTAAAAAATTTTATTATTTTTTTTATTCTCAGTTATAATCTGACACAACAATATCAAAAGAAAAAAAAATACACTTCATCATGATACATAACTGAAGTACCATTAGATCATCAAGACAGCATAAATATTAACTTAATTAGGAGATGAGGATTCTATACAGACCTAAGAATGAGGAAAGTACTTAAAAAATGTGTAATAATAATCATGACACATAAAAACTCTTAAAGTCTCATTTCTATGAAACAATTATCATCTGCTGATCAACAACTGATACTATGTGAAAAGAATAATACTATAAAACCAGAAAATTTTTTTGCCAGCATCAGCTACCAATAATGCAGAATACTTTAGTGAAGATTACCATATATATATTTTTTTTCAACTACTTCTTATAATTATATATGTAAAGGCTAAAATAACAATATTTTCAAGCCAAAATAAATTTTCTAATATTTTATGACTAGATAGTAGATAGTACTCTCACAATTTTAAATTATAATTGCTGTTGTAACGTAAAAAATTAAGAAAAACATAATAGTCAGTCTAACACTAATATATTATCAATATAGTATAATTTTATATACAGATAATGATAGATGTACACTAAAATTTAGAATCACATTTATATAAATTATTATCAGATTCTTACAATTTAGATTTTAGAAGAAAAAAATAATAACAAAAGCAAAAATTTTCACAAAACACATATCAATCAGTACCTGATGCATGATGTGCAATCACCACATTCAAGTGTGTTACTAACTTACTATAATGTATCCAAATTAGGTAAACCAAATCTTCATTAAGGCATCAACACATCAAATATTAAAGGGAACAGTTACTTGCTTAGCCATTAATAATTAATGGTTAATTTCATCGATATGAATTATTAACTGGTAAAAAGCAATTCCAAAATGGTTAAATGTTAACCAATAAAAACTTAAGAAAATGTCAAATCATAATTAAATAAATGTCCACTATGATGATTATTCGCATTATTTTTTTTTTATCTTTCTAAATTTCTATTAGATAACACAGTATAAATAATCTGTATATGAAAATTATTATCGTTAAATGATGAGTTGAGTCAAATTTATTATAATAACGAAAAAAATTCCCTCACACACAATGAAAACTCTTCCAGCTAGGGTGGGCTGGACAAATAGATTAAAATAATTTTGGCTCTAGAATGTCTATATAATATTAATTAATAATATGATTTTCCAGGAAAATAAGAAAAGAAAATCCAACCTACCTCTTATATATTCTTCTCTTCATGAAAGTAATGTTTCCCCATCATCTTCGAGAAATAGAAGTAGAAAGTAGAAATCGAAGCTCCACAACCTTAAAACAACACACATTTGTAAGAAATGCAAGAGAGAGAAGAGAGAAGAGGATGCTTTGGTGGATGAAAAATAGGGTTTGACGGAGAGAATTAAAGAGAAGAAGCAGCTAAGGAGAAGAGGGCAAGTGTGCTTTGGGTTTTGGTTTCCGAATTTTAGGGTTCTGTCTTTAGAATGTAAAATGACTAAAATATCCCCCTTCTTTAACACTCACTCTTTCATTATTTTACCAAATAGGGAAAAAAAAAAACTGAATATGTATGCAAAGGGTAGAAAGCAGATATTTATAACAAGCTAACAGAACCAGCTTAAAAAGAAACTAAACTACTCCTTTGAATTCTATCTTAAGGTGTGGTGCTCCATGCACAAGATGAAATTCAAGTGGACAAATGAGTTAACTATTCGACCAACTCAAGTTAATTAAACTAAACTACTCCTAACCAATTCTGTTATGCACATATATACTAGCAGACTAACAGAATTTCAATATTCTAACTAACCTCCATTACACTCCTTATATCTTTATCTCTATTAACATATAACTAACTGCTTATTTTTTTTGTTTGGACTACTTTTGATATTGTTAAAAAGGGAATGTTAGTTGAAAACTAGTTACTATTAAAGGTAAACAGTGAAAGGGGCTCTAAAAAATAAATTATTAAGAAAATATTATATTTCTGAAATTGAATCAAGAGATTGATTTAAGTTAACGGGTAGATTAAATTGGTGTTTTCTTAAAATTAAATTAAGTGATATCACCCGTTCTATTAATTTTTAATTTCTATATTTAATCTTTCTGAAGATATGTTTAGTGTTATATATTTATATCAATGTTATATTTTATAAAATATAGGAATATTTACTGTCATTCAACTTAAATATCAATAGAAGTTAATATATAATTCCATAAATTGTGATGAGAAATATAGGAGGCAACACTTTTAGTATAAAAAAGGTTAGCTATTGCTAGTTGAAATATAAGATAAAAATAAAGAAAAGCAGTATTAGTTAGATAGAACTTCTCATTGAGAATATATATCTAATATAGTTAAATTTAAAAAGAAATTATTACAATTTATCCTAATCAAGTGAACATTTCAATATTTCAAAAAGTATAGAAATTTATTATTTAGTTAATATATGAAAAGAGGTTCTCTTCTCAAATTTCGTTCTGTAATATTTAATTATACTTTAATTTAGTTTTATTTCTTTATTTTATTCTAATTTTTTTTTATATTTTATCCCTATCCTTCAGTTTGAATTCATTTATTCTACATTTTTTTCTCTTAACATTCATCTTGTTTTTCTTTTGAAAAATGTTCGAGTGCTATTATTTTTAGTCATCAACTCAATTCTTTAGTTTAGTATTCAACAACATATTTTTAGCTCAAAGTTTTAAATTAAGAAATTTTATACAATTAACAATAAAAATATATATGGAAATATGTAAAATAAACCAAATTATTATGAATTGGTACTTCAGTGAGATAATCAAATAGAATATGTAAAACTAATAATAAACCAATTATTCCAGAAGTTTTCATTTTAATTTACATAATAAATAATAAGGCGTTAAACACTTAGTTATGCATGGGAATTGAATTATTAAAAAAAAAATACAAAAAGTGTTACCTTATTATGAGTGTACCTAAAATATGATCAGAAAATGTCCCTCAACAAGTATGAATCTCATAATGACCATCCTTCTGCATTTAATTAGTTAAAGATAAGATAAGAAAATTTCTAGCAGCATATAAAAAATTTCAATAACTTCTAAAGAGTCAATTTTATATGAGGTATAATTTAACTAAAGCTAGAAAGTTTCATGGATTGAAATTCAGGAAGAAAAATGTAAATAAGATTAATTCATAAATATTTGTCATAATAAATTAAAAAATAACGAATCCTGAAATTTTCATCACTTTTTTTTTGCATCAATATCAAAATTGACTTTGTGTGACAGAGTAATACCCACTGAATCAATTTTGATAAGACTCACTCATTTGTAATAGAAATTTGTATTTAACGGCAATCCCCCTCATTAAGAAATGCTTGACTCAAATAGAAACAAAGTAAATCACACTTTAAAATCAACTTCTAAACTTAAAATTAAAAGAACTCAACACTTCAAATCTCAAACTTAAATATATATCACATACATACATACACGAACTTGTTTAATTAGTTATAAAAAAAACTCTTAACACTATACTCATCGATATAATTTGTACCAGCAAACCATGATTTTTAGAATACATACAACAATTATTCATTATTCTAACAGATAGAGATATAACATATAACAACTATTTATTACCTTAAGAATTTGAGAAATGTAATTTTATAATATAATATTAGAAATTTTATGACTTAAAAATCTAAAATTTAATCTTTGTTGGCCAAAAAAAAAATAGTATAAAATAAATGATGCAAGAGCAAGTAGTATTAGTAGGTTAATTATATTAGTTAATTGTAATAAGGGAATATAAATTTCATATTGTTTAGAATAGTAAACTTTGTGTTATGTATTAGTCTCACATCGTCCAAGTTATGAAGTAAGGTTTTTTCTTCTCCCATTAGTATAAATAACTCATGTAATTTTTATTTATAAAATAGAGTTGAAGTTGATTTAAATATGAAATAAGTTGTATGCTTGTTTTCTTCTAGGCTCATTAAGAGTAAGATGTGCATCATTGGCTTAGCCAACCAACGTGGGTTCTTGGCTATTTTTACTATAGTGGAATTGTTAATCTCGCCAAGATTGATGTTTCAATGGTGTCAATAAATAAAAAAAGATATATGCAAAAAATTCACACAAATTTAAAAAAAATCTTACATAAAGGATCATATCGGTTTAATTTTTTTTAAAAAAAAAGAATAGTTTATGACACTACATTAATGTAAGTTCCAAATTCTCATAAATAACCAAAACATCACCGCTGCTACATACTGAAATTATATATATATAAAAAACTAATAACATTTAATACTATATATAAAAGTACTACATTCATATTTACTAATTTACAATTCTAAAATACACATCATCAAATTAATCTCTACAACCTATTAAACTCTACTTAATGTGGTTTAAATTTCATTACCTATTTTTGGGGTAAAAACACTCTCCTATATATTGAAAATATTATCCACTAACATGCATACCCAAACGACCAGAACCACAATCCATGGAAAGAAGCTTATATGATGAAAAATTGCTTGGTGCTAAAAATTGTTATCCTCTGAGAATTATGATGGGAATAATTATGAGATCGTTTTACTTTACAAACACTTCCTTAACAAAAACAAATAATTATTTCAACTCCTATTTTTCGTTTCAAATACAACCCTCAGATCACCTAAGGTTTCAAGAGTAATATTTTGGTTTGGGACTTGTAGTGGACACAAGACAAAAACACCTTTAGTGCAAAACAGGACAAACTCACAAACATAACACATACAACATACAACATAACTACTCAAAATATTTGGTCTCAAATTATATATTTACAACATATATATTGTAAAGCAAAATATGAAAAACACAAGGTTACTATCTTTTATGGGTTGAAGATTACAATTTATTTCTAAGCTGAGATTAAAATTATCTTCGTAGAATATATACATTTATACCTTTTAGACTATTTTAGTAATAATCTAAGAGGTATAAAGATCAAGAGTAAATATAATATGCGTTAGTTATGTATTAAGCCAATTATTTATAGTGTTCAAAAAAAATATTAGAAAAAATCTGAATATGTCCGTGTAAAATATTGCAAAATATTATCTGAATATAATCCAGACTTCTCCAAATTTCTTGAACCGACCACAGGTTTAGGTCTAATATAAGCAGTGACGGATCCAGAAAATTTGATTAGTGGGGGCAAAATATGTATAACATGATAATAATTTTATAATTATATTTTATTATTATAAAATATAATTAATCTTCTAGTTATTTAACTAATAAATTAAAACACTTATATAGTAATTTAAATAATAACATATAACTTAGAATTTTATCCTTTTAAATTTGATATTTAAAAAAATTGATAATTCTTTTATTATTAATACAATTAAATATTTTATTTTTTTATATATATTAATAAATAATTATTTAAAAATTAATGTCTTATAAGATTACAAAACTGACTCTTTATAATATTCATAATTAATTTTTTTAATTAATATTGTTACTAAAAAAACTAGAACTAACTTCAAAAGAAGAAAATCAATAGATATTCGTATATTTAGATGTTATTTTTTATTTTAACTGTTATTTATTGTTAATTAATATTACTATATTTCAAAATTTAAATTATTAATGGATCTTATTATTCAATAATATTTAACCATGTAATAAAAATATATAATTATATAATTACAAAATAAAATACAAAATAATTGAATGAATTAAAAATAAAAAAATGAAAATAAATCTTTAATTGAGTCAAAAGAAATTAAATAATGAAATTAAGGAGTCTTATTAGGAGCCATAGAATAAAAAAAGAATAACAAAAGAAGAGAATTAGAATGTTAGAGAGCATACAAAAATTGTTTTTAGTACTTAAATTTAAATAACTGATTTAATTTTTAATTATTTTTATTATTATTATTTAATTATTTTTATAATTAATATAGTATTATTATAAAATAGTGAGATTTTTTTTCTATACATTATGAAAATAGAAATAGATTAAAAAAAATTATAGTGGGGTCAAATTTATTTATTAAATGGGGGCAAATAAATTTTTATTCCATATACTACATGTAACTTAACAAAATTTTAGTGGGGGCACTTGCCCCCACATCCCCTAAGGTAGATCCGTCCCTGAATATAAGAGCTGGATTATAACACAAATTTAATCATAAAGTAACCTCTTTCTTATTAATTAAATCCAAAAGATGAGATAATTTTATGCAATAATAAGATTGCAGCAACAATTACACTTCTATCATATACTAAATTATTTTTTTTCAATATCTAGTTGAAAAAGCCCTCAACTTCAAAGAAAAGAAAGTTCAAAACACACTTTATTCTACAAAAATTTAAGACAAATAACAATAAAAATCACCATAATTATATATGCCTGATCTGATCTAGAAATAATGTTTTTCACAAAGGATTATCTAAGATTAGATGGAATATTTAACTAGAATAATAATTTCCAAATGTGAAAAAATTATGAGAAGAGAAGAAGAGGAGATGAGAGGAAGAGGAACTACATCTAGAAACTGATTTAACAATAAGTACTAATTTTTATACAGGCAAATAAATATATAAAACCTCAACAAATTCGGCTTAATTATATAAGTCTGTAACTCAATAAAAGAACCTTAGCTTTCTTAAAAATATCTTTAGGACAAGAATCAAGAAAAGAAAATAAAAAAAATAAAAGTATATTTATATGGAACAGATTAGAGAGCAGGAGAGTAGTACTTACTTGAAGAAAACTGCTTCTATTCCGAATTTCTGATTGTTATTATTATTGTTCCTGCAAACAATAATTAAATTAGCATATCATGATCCTGCTAGCTAAGAAAATTAAAGAATATATAGATGAAAAAGAGATTTTGGAAATCTCATATATTCTCTGAGTTTGTTAGAAGAAATTAACTAAAGATTGAAGAAATTCATAGTAGAAGCATAATAATAAGTAGAAGAAATTAGAATGATTGAGAGAACTCTCACATCATTCAATTGATTAACATATATAGCAGCCTAATTGAGACAAACGCTGTAATTATAATTTAATTGGTAGTCACATATTCAAATGTACTATATAATATGAATTTCAAATCAAATGATCAAATTGGAACACAATGATCGATAATTATAAGAGGCTGCGCCTCCATGTGTCGTCCAGGTACATTTGCACTTTTAGCTGAAACATTGAACATTATTGGTAAATTAAGTCCATGTACCATGCATGTATTCAGAATCTATCAAAACCCAAATCAACTCAAATATTCTTATTATTGAATTCAGTTACATCATCTTCTAGCTAGCTAGCTTGCATTCGTTGAATTGCTCTCTTGTACAATTTTAATTAATTAATAAATAATAATAATAATTGGATTGCATATTGTATATATTATGTCATAAAATTTATTGTGTCAAAACTTTAAATTGATAGATAAAGATATATGAATAGTTATATTTTTAATATATTTTTTATTCAACATTTTCTTTTTCTAAGTTTGTATAAATTATGCATAGATTTTTTTTCTTTTTGTTTCACATTATGTTAATTTTTTTTTTTTTTTGTTAACAAAGATATCATACTCTAGATTATGATTATAGAAATTTTAATATTATATAAAAAATTATTTATCCAAAAATTTTAAATAACAAAAATATATAAGTAATTTTTTTTCTCATCATTTCAACTTTCAAGTGGCAACTATTAAATGATAATTCAGGCTTTAATCCAAGCAAATAAGACAAAAAAGACTTGGTTTAAATATGTAAAAGCAGATATGATGCGGCGTAAAAATCCAAGAAGCAAAGACTGTGAACATCTGAAAATTTTATATATTGCAACTCGGTCCATCATTTTATATTATTTCTAAATCAGAATATGTGTCTGTAGCAGGTGCATGCATCAAACTAATTTACATTATAATGTGGGGGAAGAGAATATAACGCCTATAACTCCCCTAGATTTATTTTATGTGTGCTTCTGAATCTCATCTTGGATCTAACTTGACCTATAACAAATTTGATTTAGCCTTTGAATAATTGAATCTATATAAAGAAAACGAATTGAAGGGAAATGGGGAAGTTCATTTAAACACGTGACTCATCAATTGTGTATCCTAGATTTTCAGATACGTACTCCTAGGTTTCCTTTCTTAGCTTTCCAACTTTCATGTATTCTTTTATTATTGGTAGAATCCACTATTTAATTATATGATTGAGGGGAAATGTTCTTCACTTTTTAAAATGAATTATTCCAAAGAAAGAATATAGAAAGTTGTGATCAAAGATAAATTAGAAGATTCAAACACTTTTGCCTCTCCCTTAAAAACATTTTAGCTTTCCTACTAAGATTTATAATTTTTTCTAAGACATTTATAACTATAAGTACAAATTAAACATTTATAATTTTTTCAAAACATTTATAACGTTTATGTCCAATCCGACTAAGCTCGCGGATTATACAGGTTGACCGGTTAATTTTTAGTTTGGTTATTGGCTCAATTGTCAGAGTAGATTGTTTATAGTTAGTTTTTTTTTTTTTTTGGTGACTTGTTTATAGTTAGTTTGACGGATAATATAAATTGGTTTATTTATTTTTAAAAAATACAAAAAAAATTATAACAGCTCATTCATTTAACTTGTAGATTAATTTGTCTAACTTATTATTTTTTTAGGTAAATCATGTTTAATTCGTTTTGTCTAAAATTTTAAATAACATGTCTGGTTTTATAGGTAAAATCCCTATCTATTTAAGCAGATAAATAAATTGTCTGAACAGATTTAACCATTTTAATAATAGTACTTGATGGCACTATTTATTCCCTTCTTTTCCTATTCTATTTTGCTTCTTTTTTCACCTATTGCTTCCTCCCTCCTTTTTCTCCCTTCTTTTTCTTTCCTAATTTTTGTTTTTGTGTTCAATTTTTTTTTTGAGATCTAAATCTTAATAATCCTATGCTTAGTTTTTTTTTTTGCGATTTAATGATTTTTTTTCTATAGACTTTTTGAATAAACATGGTAATAAATATTCTTTATATTTGAGAAAAAAATTATTAGATGAAAATTTTTTATTCATATAGAGATATTTATAAATTAGAAAAATATTTAAATTTATTTGTAGGAGACGAAAAAGTATTTTACTATATTATATCATGAATGAAGAATATCAAACTCAAGCAAGAGAAGAAGTAAAAGAAAAAGAGAGTTCAAGGACGAAAAGAGTGAGAGCAGAAAGAAGATGGTTTTAAATTGAGTTTTTGGTAATTAAAGTGAGCAAAATCAAGAGTAACAATGGTTTAGCTCTAGCTACTTATAGTAGGAAAGTGCCAGCTGTCTCATTGAGGTCCATACAAGTCAAACTAACTAATTGACACGTGCTTGATTACAAATTGATCACTAACTAACTGACAACCACAAACTGACTAACTGTAATGCTAACCAATTGTGTACCAATTCTGTTTTGTACTAATTCTGTTTAGCAGCATTCACTAATACTATCTATCATAACCCCTGCTATTTGATTGTTCTGTTTCTATTACCACATTCTAAAAAGAGTGCTTTGGTTCTTCACCATGACTGCTACTGTTCACTTTTCCTGAATTTTCAGAACTCTCTGGTTTCCCTTTGTGATTTTCTCTACTGAGTTTACTTTCACCATTGTGTTTCTCCAAGTCTTCAACCATCAATTCGGACCTTAACTCCAGAAAGGTAGCACTAGGCAATGGTTTTGTCAACACATCAGCCAGTTCGACAGCTCCAGAAACATGACTCACTTGAATAACCTTTTTAGTGACATAATTTCTTGCAAAATAGAGATCAGTCTCAAAGTATTTTGACCTTGAATAATGCAGAATTAGATTTACTGCGAACAGCATAATACTTAAATTATCACAATAAACTGACGGGGCTATTAAAAGTGTAGCTCATAATTCAACCATAAGGTTCTTAATCCAAATTAGTTCAGCAACTAAGTTAGCCATAGCCTTATACTCTGCTTCAGTACTAAACCTGCCAATAACACCTTACTTTTTTGAGCTCCACGATATCAGATTGCTTCTAAGAAAAACACATAAGCCTCTAGTGGACTTTTTATCATCTGGGTCTCCGGCACAGTCAGAATCACTATAGGCTTTAACAGTTTGAATATTTATTTTGTTTAAGTGTAAACTAAAGCTAAGTGTCCCCTAAACATATCTCAAAACTCTTTTTACTAACTTCCAGTGCTCATCCAAGGAATTTTTCATAAACTGTGAAACCTTGCCTACACAATATGCTAATTTTGGACGAGTGACTGTAAGGTACTGTAAACTGCCCACAACGAATTTGTAGAGCTTAGAATCCCTGTACACCGAGCCCCAAAGGAAGAAAACCAAATTGAAGAAGGTAAAGGTGTGTGGCAAGCCTTGCAATACTCTATTTTTGCTTTCTTGAGCAGGTCTTTGGCATATTTCTCTTGTGACAATAGTAGACCACCACTAGCATTCTTAGTGACCTGAATCCCAAGGAAATAATAAAGTTTACCCATATATTTCAACGCAAACTTGTTAATTCAATTGCCTAATTACCTGAGAAACTGCTTCATCTGAGTTTCAATGATGATTATATCATCTACATATACCAAGACAAACAACGAGGAGCCATTTTTAAACCTGATAAAGACAAAGACATTAGATTTCGTTGAATTGAAGCCAATATGATGGAAAGGTGTGGATACCTTGTAGTACTAGGCTCTTGGTGCCTGAGTTAGACCATAGAGAGCCTTTGTGAGCTTGCACACTAAACTACCATCCTCGATTTCATAACCCTTTGGCTGTTTCATATATACCTCTTCGGCCAAATTACCATGTAAGAATGCATTGTTTACATTAAGCTGTCTAATCTTCCAATTCTTTGATAGTGCCAAAGTGAGAACAATACAGATTGAAGTAGGTTTTATCATTGGGCTATATGTTTTAGTGAAATCAAAGCCTGGTCTCTGAGAAAAATCTTGAGCTACAAGATGAGCCTTATATTTTTGAAAACTACCATCGAAGTTGTATTTAACTCAAAAGACCAGCGGCTACCCATGACTTCTCTTCCCTGAGGAAGAAAAACCAATTTCCAGGTTTGGTTTTGCATAAGCGCATTGTATTTGGCATCCATTGCAGCTTTTCACTCTGGTTTGGACATGGCATATTTGACTGTCAGTGGCTCAATACTAGCTAGAAAGGATTTGGGCTTAAGGACTCCACTCTTACTTCTAGTGGTCATATGGTGAATGTTTGAGTTGGGGATTGTTGGAATTGGGTGGTCATCAACAAAGGGAAGGACTATTTCCAAGTATGAAATGGGAATTGGAATGGGTGTAGCTGATGTGGCTAGAGGTCATGGTGAAGAAAAGGTAGGAAGGGTGGCTATTGGAGACAGAGAAGTGGTGTTGCTAAGGCTATTTCTACCTAAGAGTGGAGGTAAGGGAGATCTTGACTCTATAGTACTGGGTGAAGGTTGTGAAGACTATATGGAAGTGTTTGTGTTAAGGCTGAGTTATGTCTATATTTAGTAGTGGGATGGTTGGGGTTAAGTGAGGATCAAGGGACAAATTAGATTTGGTTGTTGAGGAGAGTGCAAAATTTTTTAAAGGGAATTGGTGCTCATCAAAGACCACATTTGTAAGGTCCCACATCGATTGGGGAGGGGAATGAAGCATGCCTTATAAGGGTGTGGATACTAGGGGTGGCAACGGGTAGGGTAGGGTAGGGTTTGAACCCAACCCTAACCCTACCCGCGGGTTGAGAAATACCCAACCCTAACCCTACCCGCGCTCAACCCGCGGGTATCCGACCCTATCCGCGGGTTGACAAAAATAAATATTTTAATGACACAAATATCTCATAAATAACACAAGTATTTCATACACAACATAACCATCAAATAACACAAGTTATCCTATGAGCATTCAAATAACACAAATATTCAAACAACACAAATTATCCTACAAATAACACAAGTATGTCATACACAACATGACCATCAAATATTAAATTACACATAAAAGTCTTTGTCTAAGTAAATAACATAAACATAAATAAAATTATTTAATTTCATGTCTCCATGAGCATTCCATTTGTTGCAACAACACCATCACTAGTTTATGACTTCAGATACAGCATCATCATCATCATCATCATTTGCAGTTTGATAATCAGGTTTTCCACCTAAAAATCAAAGATAATAAATTTATTTATTAATCAATCAATATATAAATTTAACATTAGCATAAACAAATAGAAAAGTTAAATTATAAATAACCTCTTTGACGATATGCTGCCCACAACCAGTTTTGATTACACATAAGAGCTTCCACAGTATCTTCATGAAGACTACCACGATGAGGAGCAATTACTCGACCACTTGTGCTAAAAGAAGACTCAGAAGCAACAGTAGACACAGGGATAGCAAATATATCTCTCGTAATTCTTTGAAGTGTTGGAAATCTAGCCCCATTCACTTTCCACCAAGCTAAAATATCAAAGTCGGCACTCAAAGGATGAACATCTTCCTCTATGTAATGATCAAATTCAGTCTTCACAAATGAACCCTTTTCTCTCTTCTTTTGTCTAATATACAACTGGTAAGCAGCATCATCATCTTGCTCTGCATTCATCTGTAGCTCTTGTGTAGAATCCTCAAATGCATTACTTGAATTAGACGGATTCTGTTGGTACTCATGAAGCAAGTCGTAGCATATCTGTTTGATCCTCTCAATCTTACTTAAGCACTCATCTTGATTTTGACATAACATTGAGAATTTATACTCAAGCCTAGCAAGCTTATACCTAGGATCTAGAATGACAGCTACACCCATCATGCCATGAATTTCTTCCCAATACTTATCAAATTTTACCCTCATACTACATGCCATATTACTAATCAATGAATTTGGAGAAGCAGACCAATTTTTCAAGGCAACATTTATATCACATACTTTGTTAAAATAAATGTTGGCTGTTGGAACTTGAGTACCAGAAAATAATTGTGTCACATCATAAAACAACTTTAATTTACCACAAATTTCTTTAGCAAGGTCCCACTCCTCATTGCTTGGCAAACTTTTGTAATTATGATCCTTTTGTCTTAATCGAGGAAACACATTTCGATATAACCATGCAGTCTCTAACATCACATAAGTGGAGTTCCATCTAGTTGGACAATCAAGAGCTAATTTTTTTTGTAAATTGAACATTTGACTTACTACACCAACTCACAAAGGTTTCATGTCTTTTAGAGGTTGAAGTCCAATACACCACACTACCACGAATTTTTTCCACACTTTCCTTAACCAAATTTAGACCATCTTTCACAATTAGGTTCAAGATATGAGCACAACAACGCATATGCAACATAGAACCCCCCAACAACAAATATTTTGAATCTAAGCGCCCCAACAACTCATCAACCATAGCATCATTAGTAGAGCAATTATCCAATGTAATAGTTGACAATTTTCTATCTATGTTCCACTCTAACAAGACTTTCATTAATGCATTCGAGAGAACTTCACTCGTATGAGGAGCGGGAACATAAGTAAAACTGAAAATCGTTCAAAAACATATTTCAATTATTATCTAAAAGATAAATTAATTTCAAGTAAAAAATATTAAAAGTCATATCAATTACTAGAAGTATAATTTAGAAGATTACCTTAATACGCACATTTGCAAAATCCATGAACTATCAATGTAGTGTGCCGTGACAACCATGTATCCTTTTTCTTGGTTGGAAGTCCACATGTCAGTTGTAACTGCTACTCTACTATCATTTCCATCCATTATCTTAGTCATGTTAAGCTTCTCCAACTCATACATTTCAAAAATGTCCTTCTTGATTGTGTTTCGACTAGGCACCTTAAAAGTTGGTTGCATTGATGCATATACTTCCTTCATTCCAACATGTTCCACAAAAGATAAAGGGTACTCATGCATACATATGGCCTTGGCAATACACCTTCTTGTATAAGATGGATTAAATACAAAAGCATCTGCCGCACTCCTTGCATGTTTAGACAATGAATCAGCAATTGTTGATTGCCTAGAGTTTGCTAATTTGATCCTTTTACAATAGTGGAGCACATGATTCTTTAAATTTGTAGTTCCATTTCTTGGATTGGCTCCAAGAATAGATTTGCAATGGTTGCATTTTGCCTTCCAGTCTTTTCCCTCTTGAAATCGACTAAAGTATTGCCAATAAACACTCTTCACACTCGATTTGTTGCTATTCTCAATCGAAGTGGACTCATCTGGAACAAAATTAGCGGTTTCTTCCACTGGGGGTTCTTGTTGTTGTTCTTCTACAGTCACATCTTGTGCCACTACATCCATGTTGGTACTTGACATTTCGAAGTGAATTCCCTACAAATATATATGCGACATGTTTAAATACACTTTGTACAGATAGTCAGATATACAAATTACAACTAATCCAAATAAAATCAAATTACATAATCAAATTACACACACATACATATAAAATAAAAAAAGAAAATAATCATCTTGTCAAAGCTAGTCAAAAATTTTATTTTCTAGTCACAAGATTTCAACTTCATTCTTTATGAAAAGGTATAAGAGCCCATGAGAACTAAAATAATCCCTACTAACTAATTATCGAAATTACATTTTTTTTCCTCTCTAAACTTTTGATAATGACAGAAGAAATTAGAGCAAGACAATTGAAAAAAATAATCAAAGAAAAACTTTAAAGATACACAATTGAAAAAAATAATCAAAGAACAACTTTAAAGATACACAAAGTGATGATTTCCTGTTTCAAACCAGAAAATATATGTAGAAATCATTCCACCAATTGAAACACGCCCAATAATTCAAGTACATTAAAATTAAAGCAGTCGATATAAAGCCTTACTCACTAGACAGGTTTGGGTAAATGAACCAAATCACAACAACATTGCTCCATGCCATGAATCATAATTCAACACAATTCATTAATGAACCAAACAACAACAGCATTGCTCCATATCATGAATCATAATTTAACTCGATTCATTTATGCTTAAATTTTTTTAAGTTCTAATAAGCTTATTTAGAGTTCAAAACCAATGATGCCAGCGCCAAAAATCACAACATCAAACTCTTAAGAAGAACAACTGCAAAATCATACTAATTGGATCTATTTTGGCACATAAAACTTCAGTTGAGTAAACCACTTCAACAAAATTATTAAACTACCCACAGCAAAACCACAATAAAATTACATACAAACTTGAAACTTTTATTCAAATAACATTAACTCCACTAGCTCTAAATACTTAGATCAACTAATGCACACTAACTCTAATTAACTCAATAACAAAACTACTAAAAGCAAAATTTTTAGAAAAGTAAAATTTTTTCTACTATTTTTTCACAAAAATTTACAAACTGAAACTCTCATTACAAACTTCCTTAATCTCTAAAACAAGCTATAATTCAAACAACCATTCACATGTTTACTAATTTTAATTTTTTTCCTAAATTTTTTTTCATACAAACTATACAATTTTAGAAGTAACCTCAAAGTAAAATTTCTAAAAGAACAAACTTTGCATGTCACTAACACGACATGAAATTACAGAGCTTCCAAACACAAAACAAGATTACAGGTCTTACCTAATAGAAGCCCTTCGCGAACAAGCTGGCGACGGTCTTAGCTTGCAGGTCTTCCCCGCAGCTTGAGTAGTTAAGGAAATTTGCCTTCTCTTTGCTTTCAATACAATTTCCCCTGTAAGTCAATAGAAAGACTTGTTATTAAAGGGCGAGTGAAAGACTGACATGAATTAGCTCTTAGAACACTCACCCAAACTTCATTCGAAATAGTTAAGGCATTTCGACAAAGTCCAGAGAGATTTGAGCTTGAGAATTGAGAGAAGAGGATTAGGGTTTGCGCCGTTGAGAGAGAGACAGAGAGTGGCTGTGAAAAATCTGAATTGAGGCCACTAGATTGTTCACAATTGTATTTATATCTCATTAAATGAAAAATACGTTTTATAAAAGTAAATGAGTAAACCTTACAAATTTATAAATTTGGTTCAGTGGTTAGGAACCTTTTGCACATGCTTAAGGTCCTTAGTTCAACTCCCATATCTAACATTTTTAGACATATATATCACATATTATGGGGGGTGCGGATAGGGCGGGTAGGGTTGAGGCTCAACCCGCACCCTACCCGCTCCGCGCCCAACCCTACCCGCAGCGGATCGGGTTGGCAACCCTACCCGACCGGGTTGGGTCGGGTTGGGTACCCGCGGATAGGGTCTATGCTGCCATGTCTAGTGGATACCTCTCCCTATCATGACGCGTTTTGACGAGTGAGTGTGGGGGGCTTCGGCTATCATCCCTATTGTCAAAGGAAAAACCGTGAGGCCTTGTATGCCAAAGCGGACAATATCGTGTTAGCGGGTGGTTTGGGCTGTTACAGATGGTATCAGAGCTGGAGCCCGGATCGATATACCAGCGAGGGCACTGGGCTCCCTTAGGGGGGTGAATTGTAAGGTCCCACATCGGTTGGGGAGGGGAGCGAAGCATGCCTTATAAGGGTGTTGATACCTCTCCCTAGCATGATGCATTTTGACGAATGAGTGTGGGGGATTTCGGTATGGGTGGCAACGGGTAGGGTAGGGTAGGGTTTGAACCCAACCCTAACCCTACCTGCGGGTTAAACTTTTAACCAAAACTCAACCCTACCCTACCCACAGGTTGACAAAAAAAAATATTATAATGACACAAGTATCTCATACACAACATAACTATCAAATAACACAAGTTATCCCATGAGCATTCAAATAACACAAGTATTCAAACAACACAAATTATCCCACAAATAACACAAGTATCTCATACACAACATAACCATCAAATATTAAATTATACATAAAAGTCTTTGTCTAAGTAAATAACATAAACATAATAAAATTATTTAATTTCATGTCTCCATGAGCATTCCATTTGTTGCAACAACACCATCACTAGTCTATGACTTCAGATACAACAACAACAACATCATCATCATCATCATCATTTGCAGTTTGATAATCAAGTTTTTCACCTAAAAATCAAAGATAATAAATTTATTTATTAATCAATCTATATATAAATTTAACATTACCATAAACAAATAGAAAAGTTAAATCATAAATAACCCCTTTGACGATATGCTGCCCACAATCAGTTTTGATTACACATAAGAGCTTCCACATTATCTTCATGAAGACTACCACGATGAGGAGCAATTACTCGACCACTTGTGCTAAAAGAAGACTCAAAAGCAACTGTAGATACAGGGATAGCAGATATATCTCTTGCAATTCTTTGAAGTGTTGGAAATCTAGCTCCATTCACTTTCCACCAAGATAAAATAACAAAGTCGACACTCAAAGGATGAACATCTTCCTCTATGTAATGATCAAATTCATTCTTCACAAATGAACCCTTTTCCTCTTCTTTTGTCTAATATACAACTGGTAAGCAGCATCATCATCTTGCTCTACATTCATCTGTAGCTCTTGTGTAGAATCCTTAAATGCATTACTTGAATTAGACGGATTTTGTCGGTACTCATGAAGCAAGTCATAACATATCTATTTGATCTTCTCAATCTTACTTAAGCATTCATCTTGATTTTGACATAATATTGAGAATTTATACTCAAGCCTGGCAAGCTTATACCTAGGATCTAGAATGACAGCAACACCCATCATACACTACAAGAAAAAACACCCATTCAGGTACACTTGAAAAGTGTAGCCAAAAGTGAAAAAAAATTATGCCTTAGGCTACGGCTACGCTTTTTGGGCTACGACTACGCTTTTTGGGGTGATTCCTATTCAGCCGTTGCCTATTCTCAAAGGCTACGCTTTTCTGCACCAAGGGCTACGCTTTTGGCGTTTGGGAATAGGCTACGCTTTTCAAGTGATGCTGTCCAGGACCAAAGGCTACGCTTTTCAGCACTAATAATTACCAGAATTCAAAAGAATAGGCTACACTTTTCAAGACTACTGCATCACTTTATAAACGTAACAAATAGTATACTTATAGCTACTCTATATAAGTGTAGCCTTAGGTCCCTCATTATTTTTTTTTAATTTTTGATATATATATATATATATATATATATATATATATATATATATATATATTCCAATAATCTTTTGTACAATATAATACTTAATAATATAATTACATATATAATTTTGTATTTTTAGTTAAATGAATTAAATAAAATAAAATAAAAATAAATATAAAATTATACTAAATTT